>NC_060149.1:372114341-372384341 GCF_021461385.2 Schistocerca piceifrons
GGTGCTCTGCTTTTGTCTGTTTCAAACAAGGGCCTCGCCTTCGTCGTGTGTATTGCTAATAGTCGCATTTTGTAAATGTAACTGGAATCCAACTGTGATAAATCTTTGTAGGAGAGATAAAGTGCCATCCTCGAGACTTAAAGAGATTTGAAAGATACATCATCAAAGAATGTAGCGCTATTTGCAGCGCTTGTGTGTCTTTCAGACTTTCACACTTGTTCTGTCAGCCTATAAAATTGTGATCTTAGATGTTGTTCTTCAGAAACGATTTACAATTTTCTCGGAAACGTTTCATATATATATATATATCTGTTGTTAAGGTATATTGTGATATGCGACATTCTCAGCCCTGTATGACGAGTTGTATGCTATGAATTTCAGGGAACGTCCCACTGCGAAAACCTGTACCAAAATCATAAACAGAATGCATGACTGGAGTTTTGTGTGTCTTGCAGATCAATTCAGTACTTCTCCGTTGATTTTATTTTAACACATGGACGTAAGGGCTGTTGGATGGCGTTAAATCGTCATCAGCACGTTCCCATTGGGTGTCCTGCGGTTTCACCTTGTGTGCATACGTCGGTTTCAGTAAGAAGTGTTTTCTTCTGAATATGTTTCACTCAAGAAAGATGAAAAGTGGTTTACTGGATCAAAAATTGCACATTTCAGTCGCTTTCAACCTATCAAAGGCATGTACAATCCATACGGAGCGAGGTGGCGCAGTGGTTAGCACACTGGACTCGTATTCGGAAGAATGACGGTTCAAATCCACGTCCGCCAATGCAGATTTAGGTTGTTGGTGATGCCTTCGATAGGGCACGGCCGGTTTCCTTTCACATTCGTAACATAATCCGAGCTTTGGCTCCGTCTCTAATGACCTCGATGTCGGAGGAATGTTAAACTCAATCTTCCATATTACACAGAATAGCGACACTGTATTGAGTGTGAAAATGTTGGACCGACACGCTAGTAAGTAGGCTTTCCCATTTTTTCAAGACCGTCACTAAGTTGATGCACGCAACTTAAGTCAACATTGCTAAATTAGACCGACTGAGGGATTTTGTCTCTGTTAATTGTTTCTTTAAAATATACGTAAGGAGTGTTGGATGGCATTAAATCATTCCTAACTTCACATTCTGATTTCCGACACCTGTTCAATATGGCTATTAAAAAATGAGGAACACATTTCACTGCCGACCCATTCACTGACATTTTGAGGATACTGTGCGAACTATCACTAAGTTGATACACATAACTGAAGTTCTTTATCGCTAGCGCCGGTTGTGAGGAAACGTCTGGTGTGCATACAGTATTCATATGTTCGTCTCCATTAGATCTGTGTAGTGCTGTGCAGCTGATTTTACTTTAAAATATTGACCCAAGGACTGTTGGATGGTGTTAAATTACCATCTCACGCTGTTGTAGCTGACACACGGCTTCCTGTGTTTCTCCTCGAGAAATAGTTAAGAGAACCATCCTTCGGAGCAAAGACGATTTTGCTGATAAATTAGCCACAATATCCTCAGAGAATGTTCGTCCTCGCAGATTAGAGATAAAAAAGTTAGTATGATTTTAATAAACTGCAGGAGGATCCAGGGAATGGTCCCAGAATTGGTGTCGGTTACTGAAGGTTATAATGCATAGATAGTATTACGAACAGAAAGTTGGTTGAAACCGGACGTTAACGGCAACGAAATACTAAGTTCAGATTGGAATGTTTATCGCAAGGATAGATCAGTAGCCAATGGTGTCGGCGTGTTTATTGCAGTAAAGAATTAAATAAAATGTGGCGAGGTTATCACGGATTCCGATTATGAATTAATCTGGGCGAAGATAAGTATCAAAGATCGGTAAAAAATGGTTATTGGATGCTTTTATAGACCGCCTGGGTCAGGAGCTCTTGTGGTAGAGCTCTTCAGACAGAACTAGCAGAATATCGTTACTAATTTCCTTGATCATGCCATTGTAATAGGGGTGACTTCAACTTACAGGGTATAAGTTGGAAGTGTCATGGTATCAAAACTAGTGCCAAAGACAGGGATTCGTGTGACATTGTTCTGGATGTCTTGTCCGAATATAACTTTGAGCAGATAGAGAACCAACTCGTGAGGGTAACGTCTTAGACTTCCTAGTAACAAACGAACCTGAACTTAATTGAGTCAGTTAACACAAAGGAAGATATTAATAATATAAGGCTGTGATAGCGTCTATGACAAGAGGTCTTACAAAGACTGTTAACAAAGGCAGGAAGATATTTTTGTTTAGCAATAGTGGCAGGATACAAATTTCAGAGTATATGAGCAGTTAACATCGAATATTCGATGATGAGGACGAAGCTGTGGAGAAAAAATGGAAAAATTCAAAGACATCGTGCGATATTCCCTGGACGACTACATGCCGAATAAAGGCTTAAGGGATGGGAAAGACCCACCATGGTGTTAGAAAACTGTTTCGTAAACAAAAAGAGCTTCATCTCAGATTCAAGAGAAGTAAAAACCTAGCTGACAAACAAAAGCTGAACGAGGCAGAAATGAGTGCAATGAGAGCAATGAAAGAAGCATTCAACGATTTTCAAAGTAAACCTTTGGCAACTGATCTGAGTAAAAAGCCAAAGAGGGTATGATCGTATGTAAAATCAGGAAGTGGGTCGAAATTATCTATTCATTCACTCAGTGACCATACTGGCATCTAAACGGAAGATAACAGAGAGTAGGCCAAAATACTGAATTAGGTCTTTCGAAATTTATCGTAGATCGCTTGAGCAACGAAGGGAACCTAGGAACTGGAAAAAAGCGCAGATCATTCCCGTTTTTAACAAGAACCGTAGGACAGCTGCACACAATTATAGACCTAATCGTTTATGTCAATCTGTTGTAGAATTATGGAACATGTTCTATGATCAAGAATTATGACGTTGTCGGTGAATGAAAATCTCCTCTATGAAATTCAACATAGACTCCTCAAAGAGAGATCCTGCGAACTCAGGTCACTCTGTTTCTCCAGGAGATCCACAGCGCCGTAGACAACGGCACTCGGGTTGGTGTCGCGTTCCTCGACTTCAGAAGGGCATTTGACGCCGTCCCGCACTGCCGTTTAGTGAAAAAAATGCGAGCTTATCGAGTATCCGAGCAGATTTGTGTCTGTATTCAAGACTCCCTTGCAGGTACAACACAAGTAGCTCTTAACAGAACTAAATCGACAAATGTAAAGGTAATTTCCGGAGTACCCCAATAAAGTGTGATAATACCGTTACCGTTTACAATATATATAAAAGATCTAGTAGAAACCGTCGGATGCTCTTTAAAGTTGTTCGCAGATGATGTGATTGTCTATAACAAAGTGGCAACGCCAGAAGATAGTAACGATTTGCAGAATGTCCTCTATAGAATTGATGAACGGTGCAGACTCTGGCAGTTGACCCTGAACCTAAATAAATGTAACGTATTGAGTATACATAGGAAAAGAAATCCACTAATGTACAACTACAGTATTGATGACAAACTGCTGGAAACAATATCTACCGTAAAATATCTAGGAGTAACTTTCCAGAGCGACGTTAAGTGGAATGACCACATGAAACAAATAGTGGGAAAATCAGATACCAGACTCAGATTTATAAGAAGAGTCTTGAAGAAAATGTAACTCCCCTACGAAAGAAGGGGCTTATAAGGCATTTGTTCAACCGATTCCTGAGCACTGTTCATGTATCTGGGACCCACACCAGGTAGGACTGATAGAAGAGATAGAAAAGTTCCAACGACGAGCGGCGCGTTTCGTCACGGGATCGTTTAGCCGGCACGAGAGCGCTACGGTGATGTCCACAAACTCCATTGGCAGACGTTACAAGAGAGGCGTTTTGCATCACTGACCTATTTAGTATTGAAATGTAAAGAGAGCACTTTCCGGGAAAGGGTAAGACGACATATTACTTCCTCCCACATACGTCTCGCGTAATGATCACTAGGAGAAAATTCGAGAAATCAGAGCCAGTACGGAGGCATACCGACAATCATTCTTTTCACTCGCTATTATTATGGCTCTGAGCACTATGGGACTTAACAGCTATGGTCATCAGTCGCCTAGAACTTAGAACTACTTAAACTTAACTAATCTAAGGACATCACACAACACCCAGTCATAACGAGACAGAGAAAATCCCTGACCCCGCCGGGAATCGAACCCGGGAACCGGGGCGCGGGAAGCGAGAACGCTACCGCACGACCACGAGCTGCGGACATTCGCTATTCGCAAGTGGAACAGGGTTGAAGGGCTCAGTTAGTGGTACAAAAGCACCCTCCACCCCACACCATTAGGTGGTTTGTGGAGTATGATGTGGTTGTAGTTGGAACTGTATAACTGGGTGCCACTGAAAGTAGTTGAAATTGCATGCCTCATTTCTTACCTATATGTGAAACCCAGATGTCTGTGCATAGGCTGAAACGTTAGCTGACGATCATTTTGTAGGAATGATGTGAACATACCACAATTTCAGATCAGTTCTAAAATTGTAGTATGTTTAAGTGTAAACCCTTTTAGTCCGATTTCCTTAGAGACGATTCCACTTTGCTAGCAGTATTCCGACAACTGTCTCACGAGATTTCTCCATCCCTTACAGTTCGTTCTACTGGGATACCGCTGTGTGCACGCAGTTTACGTGATTTTCGTGAACCAATTGATGCCTTATATCTCCGGAAACCTACCAACGGCTTGTGTCACACAGAATCATCGCTGTATTCGATGTTAAATATATGCCAGTCAGATATTCACTTTTCGTACCCGTACTGAACTCATACAGTAAAAAGTGCTGATAGTTAAATAGCAATACAGGCATACATCGAGGGATGTGTATACTTTGATCGGATCGGTCTGAGGTTTCATCTGGAAAAAAAAAAAAGAAAACTGGCTCCAACAAAGATCACGAATTGCGCTAGACTATGTCATCATACATTTATGAGAGTGCTCAAATCATGAAGTATCTATATTCAACTCGCTGCAAGTGTGTAAAAGTTGAAAACTGAATAGCAGTCTGCCAGGGACATGTAGATTCCACTCGATATGGAATGTCACAACGATTACACTGATTTCCTCTGCAGCAATAGGAAGCTCTCCTGTGTTAAGATTAGGGTATGTTTAAGTGTAAAATCGCATAGTCTTAGTAATATGTCTGGAAGCTGTGTTGCGGGAGCCCAGTCTTAGTGAACAGCAGGCGAGCACCTGCCTGCATTCCTCTCTCTATGGGATGGCGCCGGCTGCTAATGTACAGTCATATGCGAAAGCAGCCTGTCTGTAGCGTGACATGTGGAGTGCAGTGGAGGTTCCTGGAGATATCAGCTGTCAGTTGCGGGTTGCGGCGGAGGTAGCGGTGGCTGGCTAGACCGGTGCAGCAGTCAGCTGCGGCGCCCACGAAACGGCCCGGTGCGGAGCGATACGGAGGCTCACGGCTGGCGGCTGTCTCTACGGCTGCCCTGCAGCACCGAGTCAGCTACTGCGGACGGCGGGGCTGGGAGGTGTGGCAGAGGAGTCGGGAAAGGTGGGGGTGGGGGTTTTGCGTGGAGAACTCTTTCCATCTCTGGTGTGGTGTTCTAAAAATAGCATAAGTGGGAAGATTATAACTTAGAAGCATTGGAGTTAGGAGCAACAACATGCAGGAATTCTATAAGTAACCATACACCTCTGAATGAATAGTAAAATATTAAGGAGGCCAGCAGACTGACATCCTTTGTCTGACAGACAGGTTTGGACCATCTGACGGGGACAACAAACACTATCTGTTCTAGAACTGATCACAGGGGGAGGAGGGAACGACCTTTGACTTTGTCCCAGAACCACAGGCCTTGACCTATAGGGCGAAATAAACATCTTTTGTCTCAGGGGGCGTGGGGGGGGGGGGGACAGGGGGGGGGGGAGGGGAACCCAGGAAATCTGACATCATAAAGTCTGTGCCAGTATTTCAGGTCAGACAGCCTGGATTTCCATCTTGAATTCTGACGTTATAAGGCCAGTACCACTATCCTAGGTGAGCCATTTTTGATTATGACGTCATAGAGCCACCACCAGTGTCCGAGGTCATCCATCTTGAATTCCAGCGTGACAGTGTGCCATCTTAGATTTTTGAATTGCTCACTAATCTATGCTTAAGGCAACAGCCCTACTTCCACAGTGATGTCGTAGGAGTGTGGTGGGGGGTGGAGATTTGTGATTGGTGTAAAGAATGGCAGCTAACTCTAAATATATATAAATGTAAATTAATGCAGATCAATAGGAAAGAGAGTCCTATAATGTTTGAATCCTTCATTAGTAGTGTAGCGCTTGACACAGTCACGTCGATTAAATATTTGGGCGTAACACTGCAGAGCGATATGAAGTGGGACAATCATGTAATGGCAGTTGTGGGGAAGGCGGATAGTCGTCTTCGGCTCATTGTTAGAATTTTGGGAAGATGTGGTTCATCTGTAAAGGAGACCGCTTATAAAACTAATACGACCTATTCTTGAGTACTGCTCGAGCGTTTGGGATCCCTATCAGGTCGGATTGAGGGAGGACATAGAAGCAATTCAGAGGCGGGCTGGTAGATTTGTTACTGGTAGGTTTGATCATCACGCGAGTGTTACGGAAATGCTTCATGACCTCGGGTGGGAGTCTCTAGACGAAAGGAGGCGTTCTTTTCGTGAGTCGCTACTGAGGAAATTTAGAGAACCAGCATTTGAGGCTGACTGCAGTACAATTTTACTGCCGCCAACTTACATTTCGCCGAAAGACAACAAAGATAAGATAAGAGAGGTTAGGGCTCGTACAGAGGCATATAGGCAGTCATTTTTCCCTTGTTCTGTTTGGGAGTAGAACATGGAGAGAAGATGCTAGTTGTGGTACGAGGTACCCTGCGCCACATACCGTATGGTGGATTGCGGAGTATGTATGTAGATGTAGATGTAGATGTAGAGGGGGACCCAGTAGCACAATTATGCAATTTCTGAATTTCCCACCATTTTTTGAATTTCTGGCCCAAATTTGAATTTCCCGGCATTTTATGCATGTGGCAATTGACCTCTGTCAGAAATCTTGCAATAGCACATAACATCATTGGAAATATGACAACAATACAGAGCACATCAGAACTCTCCTTCTGTAGCCACTAGTGTGCTCTACATCACCTTCTGCTTCTGGCTCGCTCTTATCTGCCCTCAGGCCGTAAATGTGAAATGAATAATAAGGATTCTGTCTCTCAAATTTCTGTATGGTCTGGAGTTTTATGGGGAATGAAATATCTTTGAAGTCATAATGTCCACAAACATGAGATGTTTTGTATGTATCCACATGGTATGCAAGTTTCAGGTAGTTTCTGTTACAAGCCAAAAGCAAACTTTCAAGGCGATATTAACTCCCTTAGCAGTACTATGGACGTTAATACATGTCTGTTTAGCAACAATATCTTCTTGAAGGGGGTAAAAATTGGGGGTCAAAAACACAGTTGGAGTACACAACTGATTGTCTTACCATAACCTCTTTTCTGTAACGTGGAAAAATGGCTTAATAAGACACTCTTGATAAAAGTTCCGAACCATCATCGTTCGATATTACGCCATTGTCACCCCAAAATTTGATAATGCTTTTTTCCTCTGCATATCTACCTTCTTTCAGGGGGTATATGAGCTTGCAGATTACAAGTAGAACTGCCTTACACCTAATGGAGGGATACTGCAGGTCACTGAGGTTTTTGAGAAGCTTCCTTTACAAAATGTCTTGATAGAGGCTGAGGAAAGTAGCAAGCTCTCGGTACTCCGCATTAGAGCTGTTGAGGCGAGATTCTATCCCCAAAAACGTCAGCAACTACTTGCCCGTCCAATGCGGCTGTGTGATTTACCTGGTGAGCAGTAACAAAGCAGGCCAGTGGGGTAATGCTAGGTTCAGACCGATGTCCGTATAGACTAGGAGGCGCCGGACTGGGCTTAGGAGAGCAACCTGGACAACGAACAAGCACATAAAGTGTTCCAGATACGTACCTGATATCACCTGCCATCACCTGAGAAACAGGTGAGCTTATGCACTCCATCACCATTAGATTAGTCAGACTGGCGCTTCATAACTGGTGCTGTAGCCATAAATGATTATGATTCTGAAATGGACAGGGGCCTTTCAGTGAGGCTCATCAGTGGGGTGCACAGGCATCTAGTTTTCACCAAGAAGGACGTGTTATCCCGACTAACAGCAAGCCTGTTGCAGCTTGCATTTAGAATAATGATGGTGCAACTGCCAGAGTGCCTGTTGGAGCTTGTGTTTTGTTGATGTTACGCCAATATAACGCATATCATTTCACCACCGCCACTTGGCTGTGTGTATGGCAGTGGTCTCGTCAGAAGTTGACAACATACCAACGTGTAATAAACACATAATATTACGTCAACAGATCTGAGGTAGTTAGATTAAGGGTTATGCAACTGCCAGCATGTCAGTCACATAGTCAGCGTAACACCAATACAGCATATAATATTTCGCCACGACATTTGATATCATACATGCGCTGTAGCGATTGTTGCTGCAGAATCAGATACCTGATTGGTGTGAAACAGTGTGCAAGGTTCACGACGAACTGCATACGCAATGTATGATGAAAACTTACCTGAATTAGAAGAAGGCTGGCCGGTGTGGCCAAGCGGTTCTAGGCGCTGCAGTCTGGAACCGCGCGACTGCTACGGTCGCAGGTTCGGATCCTGCCTCGGGTATGGATGTGTGTGATGTCCTTAGGTTAGTTAGGTTTAAGTAGTTCTAAGTTCTAGGGGACTGATGACCTCAGCTGTTAAGTCCCATAGTGCTCAGAGCCATTTGAATTAAAAGAAGAACCTCGAAGAGACATAATAAGTGCTGAATAAATAATTACACAGTTTTAAAAGAATATATCATTTGTTAGTAATCCAACGTAAATGTACCTCTACGTTATGTGAAGTACACATATAACCACTGTTGGCGCCACAATAGATCTGCTTGAGTCTTAGGACTGATGGGTGTTGTATTCAAGATTTTGAATTGATGTGCTGTTGATATTACACGTCCATGAGGAAATTGGATTACTTTTTATTTCGTCCGTCTCAGTTACATTGATGTAAGATTCAGCTGTAGTGGTTACTGGTTTCGGGTTGACATGCCCATTTTCAAATAACACAGCTAAAAATTACAAAGTACATGTCATAAAACAGTATGAATTCATATATTATAGGTACTCACATGCTTATAGCCATACCCTGCCATTAATTATAATTATTCATACAATATAGTGCCAAAAGTCACATCATGGTACACAGCGGACAACAAGTATCCTCATTGATCTTAGACTATGCATCCGTTGCTACTGACTGACACACTCAAACTGCAAGTATTACCTACAGTAGTCAACATGACACTTTTGTAAGTGTCGCCCTCATACATACACGCATGCGCATGTGGCTGCCTATTAGTTTTCCATGGCGCTGTCCCATTCGTTGCATTTTTATTGATAAGATTTTAAAAGTAAAGAAATATCATATTTACATTACAGAAAATTTTGACAATTTTGTTTTACAAAATAATGTGACATCCAAATGAAAATATCAATTTTAGATTATGGGAAATGTTAACAATTTTTTTTACAAAATAACGTAGTGTCCAAACGGAACATACAAAGCCTGGGGGCGCCTGGAGCGCGCCCTCCTGTCTAAAACCCTGTATTTTTGTAGCAGGGTTTAGTATCAAGCATTACTACCTCGCATGCAGGGCGTCAATGCTAAAGCCTAAAATATGCTGCTCATTATTGCATATTAGCCACATACTGTCATGCCTCGAATAACACATCCGTGATACTTTGTCATGGCCATTGACATGAACTATGCTGTCTGTATGATGTGTGGCTAGAGCCTCCCGTCGGGTAGACCGTTCGCCGGGTGCAAGTCTTTCGTTTTGACGCCACGTCGGCAACTTGCGCGTCGATGGGGATGAAATGATGATTATTAGGACAACACAATACACAGTCCCTGAGCGGAGAAAATCTCCGACCCTGCCGGGAATCGAACATAGGCCCTTAGGATTGACATTCTGTCGCGCTGACCACTCAGCTACCGGAGGCGGACGTCTGTATTATCATACGTGGATACGTTGACAAACAATGCCTCTGAATGTTTTATGTGACCCTTATTAGAGCTTTTTAAATAAAACAAAAGGTATTGCCATTTTACGTATTTTTTCTTCATGTCCACATACTTGCAACCTTCTGCCGCCAGAGGGCTCCAAACTGTAGCGTGTAACATGGCAGTGGGTAACGCAGCTATGTCGTTGAGTGGTGAGAATAGTGTGCTGTAATCGCATTTCGAATTCAGAGTTCGCCCACACATGGAGCACCCTCTCCTTGAGGATGGCAATGCCAGACCACACACGAGGTAGCAGAGAACTGCAGGAAGGCCTGTTGCGGGTTGGTGATTGGTAGTGTAATTGTTCTGAACGGAAATACATAGAGCTATTATATCTAAATAGGCCCAGAACTTCTCCACTATACAATCGCACTATCAAAAATGGTTCAAATGGCTCTGAGCACTATGGGACTTAACAGCTGAGGTCATCAGTTTAAATGGTTTAAATGGCTCTGAGCACTACGGGACTTAACTACTGAGGTCATCAGTCCCCTAGAACTTAGAACTACTTAAACCTAACTAACCTAAGGACATCACACACATCCATGCCCGAGGCAGGATTCGAACCTGCGACCGTAGCAGTCGCGCGGTTCCGGACTGAAGCGCCTAGAACCGCGTGGCCACCACGGCCGGCAATCGCACTATCGCTGGAAATGTTAACTACTGTAAGATACCTACGCAGTATCCAACTGCAGTTATCTAAAGTAGGATGCATAATGAACGAAGCACATGTTGGACTCAGATTCATTTGCAGGAATCTTAAGGCAATATAGTACACTCATAAAACACTACTACTATTACTGGTAGAATCATATCACGTGATTGGTTTTTGTTGAACTGCTAAGCAGCTGCATGAATAAATGTGGATCACACAGAGGACCTTCAAGCAACTAAAGGATCTTTTGAGTTCATAAGCAACTATGAAATCAAGTTTCTCTCTAACATAGTCGATGTCTGGGGTACTGTGGGTGTACACCTGTATAATACAACAGGTACAGAAAGAGAGAGAAATGTCGGCTACAATAAGAAAATTGTATTTCAAAATCAGGAAGATAGGAATTGCAGATGAAAATGCTGTATATTGAAGACTGTAGTTTTAATGGAAGATTTGTTAAAGGCGAGAAAATGGGGACACACCCACAAAGAAACGCCTCCTGAAAGGACTACAACGAGAAATTACGGACGTTTACCGACAGACATTCTTTCCACGCTCCATTCACAAACTGTATGAGGAAGGGTGGTTCTAACAGCAGAGGACATTAAGCGTGATGAGTCTTAGAAGTGACTCACTTTATCTCTGATATATACGATAGTGCAATTTCAACGAAGGGAGACCTATCTGCCATGAATGGAACGTCAGTTCATGGTTGATACATTCGTCGGCGATCATTCTGTCGGAATGAGGGAAAACACGAGAATTGTCAAACTGCAATCCTACTTGAATCTCGTCAACATTTGAAGTCATATACCTCTATGGACCTGTAAAGACTTCCTGTGTCCTAGAACTGAAGTTGTATTCGGTGTAAATGGTATAAAGACACACTGTTAAGATGCTGGAATGGTTTATTTCTGTATTATGAATCTGTGGGTTAGCGTATAGATTTTAGACAATTTCTAACCAGTAGGATCAGCTAAGATAATGTGATAGAATTGGTGTGCAAAATTGCGTGTGGGTGGTGCTTTATAACACTTATTTTTTAATATGTATTGTGCATCGATGTATCGAGAAAAATGTTTTAGAAGAGAATAACACAAGGAAGTGGTCGAAGCAATCTCCAATCTTTTAATCGTGATATAAATCGAAGGATCTCATAGAGTCTTAGCTGCTGGGCATGTCAGCGGCGTGTCGTCTGGCTTATCTGCCTCTGGGAGTTGTGAAGGCGAAGGGTGAGGTGCAAGGCTCTGCATCAGGTCAAGACAGTGCCAGGTCTCTGCTATTAATGTGTTTATCCATGCGTGGTACCAGTGCCTGCCTCCGACATGCACTGCAGTATCTGCAGTCGACAGCGCCAGTGAGTGAAGGTGAGTTGTTTATTATCTCTATACGGGCTGCATTTGGCACAGTGCAGATGGTCGCATTTTGAATATATTGTGCCAGAGGTCCTGCAGCATTTTTTGTTTGCTGTAAACAGAGATCATGTCTGCCCTTATTTGTTTGTACTACGCCCCAAGTGGTACAGTGTGATCATGCATGCTGCAATTGTTAAAACAAGGAAACATGGGTATCAGTGTTATTTTAGCCATGTGTTATATGTATATACGTGCGTGTCTACTAGGATTTCCTGCCATTCTTTACAATCCACAGTAATCTTATTGTATTGGACCCCTCTCAAGCGACCTGTAGTGACACAATATACACCAATAAGTCAGGGATAAGTTCCTTGCATTGGAAATATCCAGCAAGAGAGTGTTTCTTGCATCGTGGCAATTGTTAAACATGAAATTTTTGTCGTATCAGTGTAATTTATTTAAATATTACACTGTGGTGGTATTGGTCAAAGTATTAAAGTCTCATATCTATCTGTGTCTTCTTAAAATGTGAGAGAAAACCGGGGAAATTATAATGAATTGCTCCAAAACTGTGAATAACATCATATGTTGGTGTGGTTGCAGGGCATGCACAGTAGTGGTCGTTGTTAAACATTTGAAGGCCCATATTTATTTGCGACTTCTTGAAAAGTTGGAGAAGATTGGTAGAATTGCATCAGCTAGCTCCAAAACTGTAAATAGTGTCATAAATTTGGGTGCTTACAGAAAATATCATTTGGCGCGATAATCTGGTGGAAATTGCAAGTATAACCTGAATTCGCTGCTGCTTCGGCTCGAATAATGTACAACGTTACAATAACATCGGTAACTAGTAGCAGACAGCAACCTCGAAACTCTAAAGATAACTCAAAGGTACTATTTGTATATGGTAGTTGTTTCCACTAGAAATATGTGACCTTGGGTAATGTATTCATATCCCATACTGAATAGTGAGCCTGAGCTCTTGGACATTTTATTAACGCGCCACTGGGAAATGTGAAGGTGATTGTATCCATGTGCCACATATCGTGGACGTTGGGAACGACTAAACATTGCATCTAAGAATATTTTAGAATGCTAGCATATACGTTCAGCAAATCGTCATTTAACACAAAACTCGAAAAGAACTGAAAGGTTACACCGTCCCCTAAAGAGCCAAAAGTAAACAGTAAATTTTACCCAAAAGTTTTTGTAGTGTCAGTTAGCGTAATACCCCTCAGATTGCCAACTAAGGAATACTCCATATTGCGTGCAGCTCTGACTGCCTTGCTAAAATCCTGCTATACTCAACAGCTCGTGACCGTCTCAGCGACTACGGAGAGCTATCGTGCCGCTATGTTAGAACGTAATCTTCCATGCGAATCTAATACTTACCTGTACCAGTATGCATGTAATAGATTCGTTAGACATTTTCTAATAGCTCATGCCTCATATCAGACAACAGACTACTTCATTTCACTTACACACTAAATAAATACATAGTAACATATTTAAACGGAATAACACAGAAATGACAAACTGAAAAAGAAGTTTTAGATCAAATAAAAACTAGTGGTAAAGTCCACAGCGCTACTAAAAACACTTGATACATTTATAGCATAAGGGTACAAATAAACAGTGGTAATGTCACACTGTGTCGTGTTTAACACAAAAAAAGTATATTTCTGCAAAGCGGTGTGGGATTAGGCCAGAATCAACAGTGCCAAACGAAGCAATAACCAAAAAACGTACAAGCTGACGGCGTTAGCTGATGTGAGCAAAAATCCAGGCATGAAATATGCTATGTAAAAGTCAGCATCTTGTAACATCCCATTTTCTGATATATAAAGCAAGTCAAATCTTTCATTACAGACCACGTATGATTTTTTATTTCAATAAAACGAAATGCGTTTGGTGACAAAACAAGCACTTTCTTGTAGTATTAAAATACCGTCAATAATTGTAAAGCAACAACGGACGATATGGCCAAACAAATAAAGGAGCTAGAGATCTGTTTTATAATGCTCAGAGTATGCGAACATTATTGCAGTAAAGTTTATTAAATTCTGACCTGCAAAAGAAGAAATGCAAAAGTTTTGTAGCTTAATTTTACATATTTATTCTTTACGAGAATTTAGCATGATTATGCATATTAATGAGTTAAGCAGGAAGGCAACAGTGACTCTGGATCATGGAAGGAGGGCAATAGCGACTTTGGATCAGATTTGATCTCGAAATTCCCCCTCTCCATCTCCCCACGCAACAATCTACCCCCCCCCTCCCTCCACCCTTCCCCATCACCCTTTTCTGCTTCGTTTCTTCTCAATAGAGGGAACAAATGAAACAGACAATCAAATAGCTTCCTAGGAAAAGGATTGGCGGGGCATGATATGATTGTTATGCAGTGGTGGTGACAAATGCGCAATATCTGTGAATGAATTGTCAACGAGGCATATATTGTGCTAGTCTGGATACGGCTAAGTCTTTACGCAGGCACTCTCTTACAAAGACAGCCACTTGAAGAACGTTAGAAGAGAGAGGCAAGAATATCTTCATACATGAACAGTGCAAAGAGGCTGAAGAGAATAACAGAATGGGGAAGAAAAGGGGTCTTTACAAGAAAATTAGAGACATCAAACGAAAATCCTAGGTGAAAGTTGGAATTATAAATGATAGAAATGGTAAAGATCTAACAGAAGCAGAGAACGTTAAGGAAAGATGGGCATAATATGTTGAAGAGCTACATATGTGAGAACTGCATACTAGTGAAGATAAAGTTAATGACATTTTACAACAAAAACCAGATATTTTAGAAGTTAAATGAAATGGTCTCCAGAAAAGTTGCTAAAAGCAAGGCTAGACGTCATGATGGAATTCCAGTAGAATTGTTGAAAGACATTGGATCGAACACAGCGGAAGTGACTCGTTCAATATCCTAACAAGAGTACTTCTAAAACAGTCGCACTTATCTCATGTGCTAGCAAAGTCAAGCTTAAAAAATTACTAAATAGGTTTCGTCAATACAAAGACCGAGTGATACCTCAAATACAAGTTGGATTTCGAAAAGGAAGAGCGACCATAGATCAAATTGCCATCAGCTGAATTATGTAGAAGGTAAGTGAATTTCAGAAACGTGTGTATTTCTGCTTTATTACACTGCTCCACACAAAGTGTAACGCCCTGAAGGAAGCATCCAAATCAGGTGAAATTTGCAGCATGCTTTTACGGCGACGAGAGATGCACGTGATTGGTATTCCAGCGCAGGCGTACATCATGGGCGCCAGTAGCACCACCTGCAAGCGCTATGTAAAAGGGGAAAAGACAGGTGTTTAGACATACTGTGCCAGCCGGTGTGGCCGAGCGGCTCTGGGCGCTACAGTCCGGAACCGCGCGACCGCTACGGTCGCAGGTTCTAATCCTGCCTCGGGCATGGATGTGAGTGATGTTCTTAGGTTAGTTAGGTTTAAGTAGTTCTAAGTTCTAGCGGACTGATGACCTCAGAAGTTAAGTCCCATAGTGCTCAGAGCCATTTGAACCATTTTTAGACGTACTGTAATTGTTCTTTAGTGCGGTTGTTTTGCGTAGGCAGGTTCAGTATACCTCGTAGAAGACAGCGAGAGTCTTTAGAGCACGTTTCGTACTTCAACCGAGGAAGAATGGTTGCCTATATGGATCGTTGATTAACCTTCAGAGCAATCGGTGAGAGTGTTGGATGGAACCAAGAGCGGATCTGTATTCGCTGGTTGCAGGACGGAATGGCAGACCGCCGGAATAAATTGCACCCACCTCGTTGCACCAATACACGTATAACAGGCTTACTGTACACAAGGTAGTGATGGATCACTCTACCACATTACGAACAATATCACAACAAATTCGGCCTGTTGCGCAACAAGCAGTGTTCGCGCGTAATTTGCAGCAGAGTGGGCTGTCCATAAGTCCTCCATTGCAGCGTTTCCCTCTGAGTGTACGACACAGGCGTTTGCGCCAGCTATGGTGCGATGAACATGGACAAGTGAATGGAACGACATTGTTTTTACCGATAAATCCCGATTCTGCCTGCACCATCACTATAGTCGGATTAGAGTCCGGAGACACCATGGTGAGAGACTGTTGAACTGTCTTATGCATCGCCATACTGGTCCTGCTCCCGGTGTTATGTTCTGAGGTGGTATTGGATTCCACTCTGTCACTCCCCCTAGTACGCACTGTCGGCACACTAACCATCCAGTGTTATATCTCTGAAGTGTTGAAGCCTGTTGCCCTTCTATACCTTTGGAGCTTGCCGACGGTCACATTGCAGCAGGACAGTGCGCGACCAAACGTGTAACGCAATGTTCAAGACTTCTTCGTCGTCCATCGGATTGCATTGCTACCTTGGCCCACTTGTTCCCCAATCTCTCGCCTATCGAAAACGTCTGGTCGATGACTGCGGAATGACTGGCCCGTGATACACCAACTGCTACTACACCAGATAAACTTTGGCAATATGTGGAAGCAGCATGGACTGCTGTATCCCAAAGCACATGCAAACTTCTTTGATTCAATGCAGAGGCGTGTAGCAGTAGTTAAAGCCAATAATGGCGGCAACACTCAGTACTGATTTCATCATCTGCCTCACTTCACATAGGGCTGTATTTTCGATCATGTGATCTTTGTACAACGTGCTATGTCCAAAATCAGTTTGGCTGTGATATCTGTGGTCCTTCTTGGTGTTGCATTTTGGCTGGCCAGGAATGTATTATGGAAGCCTTTGACTCCGTCGACAACAGTAAATTATGAGAAGTATTCAGAAACATGGGAGTACCAGATCATCTCAGTCACCTCATATGAAATTTATACACTGACGAAAAAACCATGATGAAAACCTTATATGGAACAAGTAAATGGGTCAACATTCGGAAAGAGGTATGGCAAGGCTGCATGCTGTCACCTTACTTAGTCGGTCTGTATGCAGAACACATTATGAGGGATGCCGCATTAGATGAGGAAGAAACTGGGATTAAACTAGCTGGTATACATGTAAATAAACTTAGATATGTAGCTGATACCATCCTGATGACAGACAGGGAAGAAGAGTTAAAGATTCTCTTGCTGAATGCAAAGGTTGGCCTAATGCGGAATATCAAAGAAACGGAAATTATGTTCTGTTATTTCGGCTCCTTGTTATCTTCTGATGGTGATGCTTTTTACTTGGTAGAAAGGCAATGTCCAAGGTTGACAATGTTTTAAGGAGTAGATACATGACTTGAACAACGAGGATTCGTATAGTAAGCTTTATGCCCTTTTCAGTTGTGATGCACGGTTGTGAGACCTGGACCATAACAGGCTGAACGGTGTAGAATAGACTCCTTTTAAGAGTGCTGTTGGACGAAACTCCTTAGAGTTCCTTGGACCTCAAAGAGAACGAACAGGTGAGTGTTAGAGAAATAGAACCAGATTGCTCATGGAAGATCTAATACTGAAACAAAAACTGACGTACTTGGGGGCACATCATGAGAAGCCTTAATTCGCTGGAGAAGACCTTAAGGCTGGAGAAGATCGAAAGCACAAGAAGAGGAGGGCGGAAAAGAATGAAATGGATTACAACCTCGCAAGTCTTGGGGAGATAGTGCAGGATAGATGAAATTGGCGTGGCGTAGTTCATAGGGTCGCGGAGGGAGAGGGAGATCACGTGATATAATCCAGGCAATTATATAAGTGCAGGAAAGAGGCAGAGTATTCTGTTTTCCATGCACGTTCAAACAGATACTCGTTCTCTCGTGATAGGTATAGGTCACGAGAAAATCACTAAGGTATTTACAGGGTGATTATAATTAAAGTTAAACTTTGATAATGCTGTAGAAGAAACACCACTGGTCAGAATGACGTCAAACTGCAACGGAATATTATCGGAGAAGGAGGAAAACGTATGGCAGAAAAAAATAGTGTGAAAATTGATCAATACATGGCGCTCTATAGGTCAGAATACGTAAATAAAAACACCTGTCATACGCACGACCCACTGAAGTTGGTATATACACCCCTTGTACACGGCTTTTCTTCCTTTCGCGATTGCAACATTCGCCATGACTGTCTCAACTCAGGATCGCGCTCTGCTTGTAAAGCTGTATTCTAGTTTGATGACTGTGCACACGTCGCTCTGCAGAAGTTCCGGACAGTGAAGCGTTTGAAAAAAGCGTTGGTCCGATGACTGCCGTGAGTCTGGAGTAAATGATTCGGAAATTCGAAAAGACGGGTTCTTTTGGTGTGCAACCGGGTAGAGGGAGGAAACGAATTCATTCGACGTCAGTGGAAGCAGTGGCCACAGCAATGCAGGAGGAGACGAGTGGTTGTGTGCAAACGTGCAGTGCATGGAGAATTGCCCGAACATTGGACATACCAGTGAGCACGGTGCGTAAAATCCTACGAAACATCGTTCTCTGCTATTCATTCAAAATTACCCATGTGCACGAGTTGCTTCCTGTTGACCGGCCAGCAAAGAGATATTTGCTTTAGAATTTATTGATGGCATGGAAGAGGATAATAATTAGCAGTGGAAGACTTTGTGGACAGACGAAGCCCACTTCCATCTGACAGGATATGTCAATACACAGAACTGTCGAATATGGGTAACGGAAAATCTACACGTAAATCAACCAGTACCACTTCATCCTGAAAAGGTCACTGTGTGGTGCGGGTTTACAGCATCATTTATCATAGAGCCATATTTTTTCGAAGAGATAGGTGCTTCCGGTCCTGTTATCTGTACCGTCACTGGTAAGCGCTACGAGTGTTTTTTTGTGCAGCCACGTCATTCCAGCTCTCCAACAGCGTAGATGTGTGGATGGGAACATTTTTATGCAAGATACCGCATCTCCGCACATTGAAAATCCAGTTAAGCAGCTGATGAAGTGCCATTTCGGAAATGCTAGAATTATCAGCCGCCATTTCCCTACAGCCTGGCCGTCCCGATCACCTGATCTTAATCCGTGTGACTTCTGGCTGTGGGGCTATCTGAAAGATTATGTGTTCAGTGCTCCGATTGCAATCTTAGCTGCATTGAAGGCACGCATTACGAAACACATTCTGAACGTGATCCCGGAAACACTTCGATCAGTTGAGGGACATGCTGCTTCTCCATTTCAACTTGTTCCACGAAACGGTGGACAGCAGATTGAACATGTTTTGCACCAGTCACATGGAAATTAAAAATCCGATTTAATTTTGATTAATGCTTTTTATGTGGTTTTTGATCTGGGGACAATTAAAAACCAACGTGAGTGATACTTTTTATGCAGTTTTTGGCCTCAGAACAATTAAAAACCTATTTTTCCCATCCGATGTCATATGACCGTACCGTGGTGGTTGGACTTACGTAACTAACAGTATCACACCTGTGCACCCACGCACGCTAAGTAGTACAGTTTGTTTAACGTCAAACGTACACATTAGGAATTGTTGTATGATTCATTTGTCGTTTGTAGTCGACCATTATTAAATTATGATGCTTACAGCGTCATCTGTTGCTATACTCTGTAGCTATTTTCTTTTCTGCCATACGTTTTCCCTCTTCTCCGATAATATTACATTGCAATTTGACGTCATTCTGAACAGTGGTGTTATTTCTACAGCAGTTTGAAAGTTTAACTTTAATTATAATCACCCTATATCTCAAGGTATTATGAAAGTCTGTAGTTATATTATCATAATACATCTACAAACAGTATTTGAGAATTTAAGTTTACGTCTTTACTGTATCTAGAACATACATGTTACAGTTTCAGTACATCACTTAGGATACAATAAATTTCATTTTACATCTTTCCTACAACTAAAAAAAAAAATGGTTCAAATGGCTCTAAGCACTATGGGCCTTAACATCTGAGGTCATCAGTCTCCTAGACTTAGAACTACCTAAACCTAACTAACCTAAGGACATCACACACATGCATGCCCGAGGAAGGATTCGAACTTGCTACCGTAGCAGCAGCGCGGTTCCAGACTGTAGCGCCTAGAACCGCTCGGCTACAGCCTCGGGTCCTACACCTACAACACGTAGGTTAAATTCAAGTACATAACATCTGCAACCAGTTGGTTACGATTTCATTTACATCTAAAACCGGTTCTTGTTTTAAATCACCTCCTATGCTGCTGAATAGCCAAGGCTTCTCGAAAATAATCCCACGGTACAGTGCTCACTATATTAGCGCTTATCATCTTTTGATACACTATCAATTTACTTTGATTTATAGTGGAAACCGGAAGTACATAATGAACAATCGGTTTATCAGTATCATATAACATTCTCGGTAATTATCAGTGCTTAATCCTTTAGCTGATGAGTATTTCACAGCTTTGATCTATGCATTATGCGTTGTGTTTCAGTTCGATAGCATACATTTTTGCTCTCAGTCCTATTAATTCTGTACTAGTGTCCCGCGATAATTCGCCTTTCATATGTACAGTTTCATCCAGGAAGCTCGACGGGATGATATCCGGTGAATTTTGCTTAGAATAAGATTGTTGTTCAGACACTGTTTTAAATTTCTGTACTTAGTCACGTAATTTTACTATCGTATGATGTGGAAATCAGTTCCTTTGGAACTCCTGGCTTTTTGATGCTAGATGGTGGTACCATTTTCTCTTGACATAATGGTCGGCTGGAATGAAGTTCGGCCGGCCGGGGTGGCCGAGCGGTTCTAGGCGCTACAGTCTGGAACCGCGCGACCGCTACGGTAGCAGGTTCGAATCCTGCCTCGGGCATGGATGTGTGTGATGTCCTTAGGTTAGTTAGGTTTAAGTCGTTCTAAGTTCTAGGGGACTGATGACCTTAGAAATTGAGTCCCATAGTGCTCAGAGCCATTTGAACCACTTGGAATGAAGTTCATGGATATTTTGTGGATTTAAAAAATGTAGGACTGAAATGTAATCATGCCTGAATCATCTGGTAAGCCCATTACATTAACGATGTCCACAGATAACCACGCAAACTCAGAGACTGGTACTTGTTGCACCATTCCCAGCAGTAGAGTATAGGAGATTCATCATTATTTTCATTATAATGAACTATGAAGCTATTGTTTGCAGCCAGCCATTGTGGTCGAGCGGTTCTAGGCGTTTCAGTCTGGAACCGCGTGACCGCTACGGTCGCAGGTTCGAATCCTGCTCGGGCGTGGATGTGTGTGATGTCCTTAGGTTAGTTAGGTTTAAGTAGTTCTGAGTTCTAAGAGACCGATGACCTCAGATGTTAAGTCCCATAGTGTTCAGAGCCATTTAATGTTTGCAACAACATATCTATACGACAAGTGAACGGTACCACCCCTGACACCACATTCAAGAAAGTGTAATTGTTCTATATCCGTAATACGTTGTCATTTTACATTAGTAGTTTTCAGCAAAGCATTAATCGCTAAATCAGGTGAAGTTAGTTGGTGTTTATACATTTTGAGACAGAGTGCGTGTATACTTGCAAAGACATCGGCCAATAGCAAGACATCAGTCTTCAAGTATAGGGCGGAGTAATCTCTTAATGACTTAGATTTAAATAAACGCATCACCTTGTCAGCTATTTGGTATTCAGATTCTTTAATTGGTGTTTCACCGGTTTGTAAGCTTTTGAGTGCTTCAGTTGACGGCAACTGTTCATATAGCAAACCAGATTCGTCAGTTGGACACTCACAAGGAAACATGCCCTTTTTACAAATCCAATTAAACTTTTGATAGACGGAAAAACAGTTTGTTGTTATTAACTCCTCAGGTTTTAAACATGAGACGCAATTTTCTACAGAATATGCTAGAAAGTAGAAGGAATCTATAAAACGAAAATTTATGTCTCAATGAAGTTTCACTGCGATAGTTTTCGTAAATGTGTTAGTCGTGGAGGTATGTTCCGTCCTTGCAACTAATGCTTTTCCATGTTTGTCACAATCACAGAAACATCATTTGGCTTTATATTCACTATTTTATTAAATCTAGTTTCTTCCTCTTGCAAGTATAATTTCATAATTATAAAATAGGAATTGTTATTCTTCAGATTATAGAACACTACTGGCACTGTAAAACTAGGTCTATAATTTAAATTACAGCTAACATGAGCGGCTCCCCGAAATCTGCCAGTAAAATTGCAAAGATCTCTCTTTTTCATATCAGTCAGCTTGAAGCGTTCCTTGCATAAATGACAAATTCTGGGGCTCGAAACGCTACTTCCTATTCGTGGTTATTAGTAATCTCTCTGTTTCGCAACAAGTTTTTTTGTGGGCTCACAAATCAAATAAAGTTGTTTACTAAATCGTTTTATACAGTCAGTATCTCGGTACAGCTGATGCTGAGTGAGTGTTGACCGAGGCCAAATAACTAAGGTTATCAGTCCCCTACTCACCAGGCAGGACAGCAGAAATGTACATAATCGGTCTACGTATAGAATAAAATCGTGAAGAATAAAAACTGTGTGGAAGTGTGAGAAAGTGTTCTAAATGTTTGCTTAGCGTGTGTCTGAGGAGGAAAATGAGAACCAATCAGATGTCCACCAAGTGGTATGTGGAACATCACTTAAAAACCACATCCAGGCTGGCCGGTACACCAACACCTCGTCGTTAATCCGCCGGGCGGATTCCATCCGTGGCCGGCACAGCGACCGTCCCCAATGTGCCTACATTAACAAGCGCGGCTATCCAGTAAAGATCAGAAACGAAGCGCGTACGAGTCAAATTTTGAGGTTGCATACTTTAAAAATCAAGGCACCACTGTTACATCAGTGCTAGCGGATTTCCTTCATTTCCGCTGTAATTCCGCCAGTATGACGAGTCACAGAACTGTGGTGCTGTGGTCGCTTCCTACTCGTCGACTCGTTGTCCCTTACTGTAGCGTGCAGGAGTGTAACCCTAGTCGTGAATTACTGTTGATACGGAAGATAAGTACACAGTCTTGCTGCTGTTGAATGGCACTGATATGGCGAAATGACCGATTGTCAGGATTAGACGGCCTTTAACAAAGCTGTGTTTTTTGAGGGTGTAAAATGAACATTAATACAATTGTAAAGGTAATCCATTACAGGGGGAATGATATCTGAAATAAGTTTCACGCTATAGTCCTCGTTTCAGATGAAAAACATATAAATTTCGACCGATGTAAACGAAATAGTTGTATTCTGTTTTATTCCACCTCCACCATGAGAAAACATATGTGCTGCGTCGAACGAAAACTGGGCACAGAGCAACGTAACTTTTACGTCCCTGCGACAAAAAAGCGCGCCATTTCTATATTCATTTCGTCATGGCATTTAAGGACTGACAGCGTGATGTGTAGCTTATCATTCAGTTCTGTAATTTATTTTGAAAATTAATTGCCATTTAGAGATCGCACTTCGTCCTCATGCCTTGTTTCCTGATACTGTCGCTCCAGACTAGATAACGCCTCGAAAGTGTGCATATGTCAACAAAATTGTTAAGCGTTCTCAGAATAAATGTTAAATATTAAAATAAATTTGCAGTAGTTTTCGAAAAAGTTCTATTTATGTAAATGTACGTATAAATAGGACAACATTCACTGCTAATCATTCGCCGCTTTACCTCGGAGGATGTCTCCCGCAGTCGGAGACGAAACGTCAGGGAGAGTTGTATTCATCGAACACGGCCTATCAGCCCTGAAGTCTTAAGTGAAGACAATAACGGCCATGAAAGCCTTCATTGTATGATCGATCAGTCGTTATGTTGCTCTATGAGATCTTGCGTCTGTCATTTAGGCAGATCCGACATTTTGTGACATTTATATTTGCACTTGAGAGTGGCTATAGAGCAGAAATCACGAATGGCTGAAATAAATTAACAGTAATTTACAGTTTAATGGTGGAAATTTCTTTCAAAACCGTTGCGTATATAACGAGAATGCTACGAGTGCGCGATTATAATTGCGAGCTCGTGTACCCGCAGTCCTTCCTGAGAGAGTCGAATCTGAGGTGTAAACATTCCACTTTTAACTTGCCCATGCTTGCTTGCTGGCCAAGCAGGCAAGCTGCCGCACCTTATCAGCAGAATGGGCAGGCTACTTTATTCCCATCCAAGCCAAGCTGTGCTCAGCCAAGGCAGGCTACGAGAGTCTTTCTTTCCTGCCTGTCTCCCGCTGTGCTACGCGACGTAGCAGTTGATTTTGTACGGCTTCATTGTAGTATTGCGAGTAGGGTTCGGAAGTTAATGAAAAGTCTTTTTCCCCCCCGAGTATCACAAGACGAGGCTGAATGACATACACATTCATTTTGGGTTATTGTAGGCCAGAAAATGGTGGATTTTATTTGTCCTTTTTTCCTTTACGGCGTATTTCGGTCTTATTTATTTATTTAGGTATGAACGATTTTCTCTGCAACTTCACCCTCTTTCGACCAGTACTGGTTATTCTCGCTTAGAACCCTCATCAGGACACATCTAATATATGTTTTCTGTAATATGCAGAACCATCTCCGAAAGTCAAGATTCTTTTCACTTAAGGACCTAAAGATGTCTGTTATACTGCAACGCCAACTAAAGCAAGCCTAGTTCCTGTAACCCTTAATTTGTTCCATGCACGTATGTCCCCAGCTATATCGATCTTGATTAATTTTTCAAGCATGTGAATTGTGGGTTCACTCAGTTCATTTTAAGTGGCCAAAATAGTCCGTGCTAAATTCCCCACATGTATTTTAGCAAACACAGAGTTCGTTTTTCACATAGTGTTAATCTAAAAAGTACATGTCTGAAAGAAGAAGCTTTTCTTTTATACTAAGCTTTCTTTGCACTACGTTGTATTCCAGTGGAATGTTGTTTTTAATATCCACTGAGCCATATTCTTTTCCTATTTCAATCGATGTTCGCCCTAAATTGAGAAAGTCTGTATATTGTTAAATGGCCTCAAGTGGTTAGCACGCATTTCCACACACTTGTCAGTCATTAAGTCTTAATCCTCTTTCAAAATATTTATGGAGTGATGAAACGGCTGGTAAGATTTACAAACACGTCTTAATATACTCTAGGTTCCCAAATGAGTGTTTAGTAACATTTTACACAATTTGTATTTCGAGACACCTACCGATTTATTTGAAATTGCCTCACACGAAAACTTTTTTCCTGCTGGATTTAGATTCTTTTCGCTACTGGTATATACTACATAATTCTTAATATCCTCAATCTCCTTTAAGTTTGGTTTGTTCAATCTGCTGCTCCCACCATTATGGTTAATGAGCTAAAGTGAAACTACCTACCTGTCTATTCTGTAGTCACGTTGCATTGACTTGCCAGGGTTGCATTGACTTGCTTCAACCACTGCGCTTCAGTACACATGTACTCTTCTGTCTCCGTTGCGGCGGGCTGAGCTGCTTTAATAGTCGTCGCGGAGACAGGGGCAGGCAGGCTGAAAGGAGAATTTGTGCTCTTCTGCTTGTATCAGGGAACAGACTCAGGTGGCGAGTGGGCTGCGGCGGAGACTCACGAGTCGAGTTTACGGCACGCGGAAATAGTGAGTTCGGAGATGACGCACAGGACTCTGTGGCGAGTTTAAAGTGGGTATACGGAGCTCATTTCTGATCTCTGCTACCCAGGCAGTTGGTTTAGTGGCAACTCTGAATATATTTACAGTAACCACAATGTACATTGGAAGTAATACGATACTTACAGACATTATACATTTTCTATTACTATTGGGCGAGAATGATATCATGTCCCGTCTGTCCTTATGATAAAAATCTCTATGACTGGCTGATTCATTTATTCAGCCGATTTCCGGAAAATGAAATAGGAAAGACGGAGGGCGGATGGGAAGGGTAAAAGGAGAGGCTGGCTCTGAGCACTATGGGACTGTGGTCATCAGTCCCCCAGAACTTAGAACTACTTAAACCTAACTAACCTAAGGACATCACACACATCCATGCCCGAGGCAGGATTCGAACCTGCGACCGTAGCAGTCGCGCGGTTCCGGACTGAGCGCCTAGAACCGCGAGACCACCGCGGCCGGCTAAAAGAAGAGGAGGGACATGAGGAATAGGGTGGGGATGGGATGGTGGGGGAAGGAGGGGGGAAGTTTAAGGTCAAATTTGATCGAAGGTCGCTATTGTCTACGTGATCGAAAGTTGCTATTGCTTTCCTACTTAAATATACATTCCGTTTAACAAAACAAAATACATAACCGCAGTCGTACGATATCAGCCACCAAGTAGGTCAAATCACAATGTAATTTTCACATATTTTGGTCCTTTGACTCGTCTGTCATTTTCTGATAAAAACAAATAAAACCTTTTAAACGCTTAAACTACATATTTTATTATATATAAGATCTATCACAAAAAATACTAAACTACTGAAGAACATTCAGTTCGTCACTGTTTTAAAGCAATAAAAGACCAAAAACAAACAAGACACATAAGTTATAAAGGCAAACGATAACCAGCCCACGGTTAGGGTGGTGAGGAATGGACTAGTTGAAATCAAGGATGGAAACGCTTAACAGCTACTGCAATGAAGTTTAATAGGGCAAAAAGCTGGTCGTAGTCTTCTAGATTACAGTTCAATGAGACGGAAGTCTTAGCTAATACTAAGGTGTTCACGGTAGGATCGTCATTTGCTTACTTATTAGATAGTCAAAGATTGTGTATAGTGTTCAATCAGAAGGATTGAAATGGAACGATCGTATGGTATTGATGGCCAGGAGTCCTCACAAGTGGAATTTCGCCTGCTGGTGTGCAAGCCTATTGAGTTGACGCCACACTGGGCGACTTGCGTGTCGATGATGATGACAACCAAACACCGAGCCCCGAGAGGAGAAAAACCTCCAACACCTCCGGGAATCGAACCCAGGACCCACTGCATGGCAGCCAGACGCGCTGGCCCCTCAGCTAAATTTGTGGACAACAGAAAAGTGACTGGTATGTAACGTATTTGTTCTAATGACTTACAAGTTTATGACTAGTAAGGTGACAGTTCAGGCAGTATTAAGAATTAAAATTGTGGTTAAGGACTGGGAACGAAATAGGTTGAATGTCAAAATTATTTATCAACTGTACTTACCTACAGTTCCCCTTACGTCACTGATTGCGCTGTTCCTTTGACAGAACTCATCTACGTGCGAAAGTGCTGAGTGTGGTGTACTTTCTGATGGGTTGATGGCTCTACCGTACAGACTGCTTTTACAACACTGCAGTCTAAGAACTTTAAAAAAGCAGCCATCCTCCTCTTGCTGGCTAAGAAATAGAGATGAAAATTTCTTGCAACGTCAGGATTCTGACCGACGTCAGCAACGAAGCCCAGTAAATGATGCGTGCTCATCGATTTTGCCTTTGTCGATTGAGACAGGCAAAGATATTGCTGCGTGGCTCCAGGCCATAGGACGCGAGGTGTGGCGGTGATTCTTACGTCTGAAGTGAAACCTTACGTAATGCTACGAGGTTTTCTATTAATATTTAGTTAAGTCTTTCATTGGTCAGTCATGACCGTCTGGGATACAGAATTCGAACAAAATAATTTGCAAGGTGGAGTTAGAACTGAGAACGCTCTTTGGAATTAGTAGACTTGAATTATTTTGAGAAAGCAGTAATTGGAACGCTGTGAACGGCCAGCTTTGGGGATCGGTGATGAATACACGCCCTTACCGGAGGACAGCACGAAGAGAGACGGTGTCAACGGAAGTGTATGCGGCAGACCGAGGATGTCTATTGGCGCAGGGCTCCTGACTGTGGCACCGGGTTTGGCGTCGAGTTGCGATAAAGGCTGCTATCTGGCTTGGGGTACGCCTTGCCTGTGAAACTACGGTTAGCATTCCCGAACTTTATAAAGGAGTTCCTTGACTTCCGTATAGCTCGCCGTAATCTTGCTCTGTGTTTAAGACTAGAATCTGCTTTGGGGTGTGAAGGGAAAGGAAGAGCAAAGCTGAGTGTGTGCTCTGTTTTCCCACGCTTAAGTTGGTACTGAAATTCTGAAAGACACTTACGTGACTCGGAGTGTCTGTGTTAAACGTAATTGTGTACGGAGTGTCTTTCGTTAAAGAGCCCTTGTGGCAAACAGGCACTGTAAATTATGCTAAATGAAACTGCATCTTTCTGTTTGCTGTATTTCTCTCTGTGCTTTGCCAGGTTCCTGAAATTACATTTTACAGTGTGGGGAGGCACTGACAGTTCTAAAAGGTAGGTAAAACGGTGCCTTTCACTGCGTGTACGCTGATTGAAAGTTTGAAGTGCCATGTACAAGTACCGCTTGCTTAATGCAATGTTATAGTTCTTATAAAGAATGGATTTAAACGTTGCTTATACTTATCATTTATGCCAGTCTGTGTCTAAGAAATGTTTGATTATTCATAGACTCGTATTGCCAGCTGTTCTTGGGCGTTCTCTCAGCAAAATCACATCTGGTGTTGTATACGGAACCTGCCAGCAGGGCAATAATGGTTACTTGTTTAATGCTGTCTTGTTTACATCTGAATATTTAATCTATTTGTTTCCTTTACTGATCAGTTACGGGCACCGTTGGTTAAGGAATATTCGATTATTAGCTAGTAGTTAATAACGGCTGCTTCTTTAAGACCATGTTATTTGCTTTAAATATTTAATCTAGTTTTTTAATTGGAGAGTCACTGCTGCTTACTTAACGCTATGAGGTTTTTTAAATCAATGTTTAACTCTTTCACAGGTCAGAATTCTAACAAAATAATTTGCAAGGTTACGTGGCGTTAGAATCGAAACAGCTATTTGGAATTGAACGTGAAGTCATTTGAGAAAGGAGTAATTGTCTAGAACTAATTGGAGTCAAGAAATTTAATACAAGCCATTTAACTGAATCTGTTTTTCCTAAAGTGAGAGCTCTAATTGTACTGTTCTTTGGAATTAACTACAGTATCCTGGCGCTTTGCTTCATTGGACAGAAATGTTTTTAATAATGTATGTCTTTTCCTGTATTGCTCAAGTATATAATGTGGGCTCTGGCGTCAAAATAAATTTTGGAAAGAGGTCAGTGCCTTTCCACACTGGAACCACTGTGTCGAAGGAAACAAGTTCCAAGTTTAAGTATCACCCAACTCCCCCCTCCTGCCACCCTCTTAGTCTTCCTTAGTGGATGCTTTTCAGTAAATATTCTATTAGCAATCTTCTTCTTACTAATCATATCTTCATTAAGCTCATCACAGCCAATTTTAGACTAGCTGTTAATACTGTCTCGATGTTAATTGATTTTTTGTCATCCCAGACATTCAAACCGAGTGCACGGAGCTTCAGTATGACCCACATAAAGTATTCATTCACACATATAGTAACATACTCGATGTTTCAAATATGAAAAGTGATGTAAAACCACTTAAACAGGTTTCTACGTCGGTTCTAACTAGAATCTCACCAGAATACTATACACTGTCATACATGTAGCTTAATGTTTTTCTCAGCACTGAAGTCCTACATTATTAGCTGAACAATTTTGTATTAGTTGGCGACAGAAGAAGACACAAATCCTTGTAAAAGGTGAACTGCATATAGTCTTCGATGTCCTACCTGGGGCTGCATTTAAAGCTTATCAATTAACAAAATGAATCAAATAATTGTAACAAATTACTGGTTTGGACGTTTTCGTTGAATTGTGAATTAGTTCTAATCTTATATTAAATGAAAGAGAAATAAAGACGTTACAATAAACTGAGTTTGATACTGACTTATCTTTGCTAACTGATATATGGGCGGTAGGAGTATTGGTCAATAGCTTCAGTTAACCAGCTCTAGTCACGCAACATGACATATATGTAAAGACTAGTGTGGCCCCTGGTACTTACGTAAACTAATCTTTTGGTTTAATCTATTTCACCTCTGTTGACTACATTACAAGATTAATCTCAAGGAGCATCAGTATTGCAGATTTAAGTGCATAGGCTTTCGCGCCATGTGTCCGTTGGAACAGTCGTTTCGGGAATTAAGCCTCGTCATTTTCTAAAATTATATTGGAACTACAAGAAAAAAAACGGCTTTTCAACAGATTTGCAGTAGCCCTTTTCAGCGAGACAACACTGCTAGGTTCTGAAGATGGTTTCCCGTACGTATAAGGTGCTTTCTAAATTTTCATGCGAGAAACAACACCATTCTTCCACAGTAATAAATATATAAAAAGAGCTGCTTGGTACAGAGAAGAAAAAGTAGATAAAGGACAAAAGAAAACTTCTTGGCGTTCGCTTCTCCGTACGCGAAAGACATCTGCGATGGTGAAGGAAAGGTTCTTCGCAGCAGAGGTATAAAGCCAATATTTCATAGCTAGTGCAGGACTCGCCAACTTTCGAGGTCAACAAAGAATTCCATAGATGCCCTCCACGCTGTGGGCGTGTACGAAGTTCGGTGTGAGTGCGCCGCCGTCCATACTGGTGAAACCAGGATGTCGGTTAGCCCACGATAACCGGAGCGTGAATGCCATGTGCGACACACATCAACAACAATAGCCCAGAATTTTGACTACCTATGAATTTCATATAATTTAGTATATTTTCCTGTGGCCATAGAAACCACAACGGACAATAAAAGAGGCGGTCGAAATAGTTAAACGACCTAGCAAAATATCTGAACGGGACACGGTACTTACGTAAATTAAACGTTTGATTTAGAGCCGACGTCCTTGGTTCTCATTTACTTTTGACTGACACTCTGCCAGAGTATCACAGGCAATAATCACCCCCCTCTCCCTCAATTCCCCCTCACATAATTTAACTTTCGACTTCCAAGAATAGTAAAGTCATTTCTCATATGACAACTAGAAAAGAACAATGTGTAAATGGGAGACCACATTAAGAATACAGCATTTTCGTTCTGAAGAAGACCGTTGAAGTCGACTGAGACGTCAGAGCCTTTAATTGGTACGTGATTGGAATTCATTAGTGGGAAAGGCAAGAGAGGGAAAAATAGTCGCAGAAAAAAATGAGCGTAGGGAAAGAAATTCAAGGGGAAGTCATATGGGAGGATTTAGGGTGGGGCTCAGTTGAATCATTGCAAACACTTTGTGTTAGAATGATGAAAGACAATTGTCGACGGCCGCGCGGAATTAGGCCAGCGGTCTAAGGCGCTGCAGTCATGGACTGTGCGGCTGGTCCCGGCGGAGGTTCGAGCCCTCCCTCGGGCATGGGTGTGTGTGTTAGCCCGTAGGATAATTTAGGTTAAGTAGTGTATAAGCTTAGGGACTGATGACCTTAGCAGTTAAGTCCTATAAGATTTCATACACATTTTGAACAATTGTATACGTAGAAAAGATCTGGAGACATCATATAGTATCAAATAGATTGTAAATTGTTAAAAATGTTTCCATCGCTCACACAACTTGCATAGTTCGTGTTTTTTGATCGGAAATCTCTTTCTCAGTGCTAAACGACCACAGGAAATTCCTTCATGCAGCTATCTGTGTAGTAGAGGGTAAATAAACCTGCATTTCCAGAGCACGCAGTGACTCCAGTTCCTCGAGCGGTCAGTTACAGCTTAATGCTCACGTCGGGTTGCAACCACAGGATTTGCCCGACCAACTGGTGTACATCGTGGTGACGTTACTCATCCATTCAACGCTTTCGTAAGAAATGAAATACTAATATCATCCTCGCAGTTGTAGCCCTCGGTCAACAATACCAGCTGATGACCGCTGTCTATAAATTGTAGTTCAGGGTACTCCGAGAAGCTGCGAAAGTTAGTCATCTTCTTCGACTTAACCAAGGCGTTTCAGTATGTTGATCGCAAAATATTACTGCAGAAGTTGAACCATTATGAAGAAAGAGGAGTATCTCCACAGTACTGAAAACGGCTGTGAGGTACCGTATGACTGGGGCACGGTTAAGAGGGGGGAGGGGAACTGTCTCAGGGATCAGTGCTGGGACCACTACTGTCCATTATATGTATGTATGATATGTCTTCTAATATGACAGGCGATTATAAAGTATTTCTGCTTGATGAGTACGTTAGCATGGTAGTGGAGGACATCCACTGTAAATATACAATGTATCAAATGGGCCAATTGAAGACATAAGATGATCGCTTGCAGAACATAATAGGCTATTGATGCTAAATTACAGTAAGACTCAGTTTTTACAGATTATAACAAACAATTCCGCTAAAACTTATATTCTGATTACAAATGATTAGCGAGTCTGGAGAATTCCAATTCCTAGGAGGTCAGATAGATGGTAAGTTGTCATGGAAAGTCCACGTTCATGATCTTGTTCAAAAACTGAATGCTGTTATATCTACCCCGATTACAGCATCTGCGATAAGTGGCAGTCCAACAGGAAAATTAGTCTATTTTGATTATTTTCGTTCGCTTATAACATACGGTATTATTCTCGGGGTAACTCTTCCTATCCACAGAGTGTATTTTTGACTCGTAAACTGGAAGTTCGAGCAATACGTGATGTTAGTTCACTAACCTCTTGTCGACTCCTGTTTAGGAATCTGGGAATTCTGACATTAGTCTCTCATTATACATTTTCTTTAATTTCATTTGTTGTTAACGGTATGAACTTACTTCTAAAATTATTAACTTTCATTCAGTCAGTCTTAGGAAGAAATTCGATCTGTATTTGGTTGGCACGTCCTTGTTTTTTGTGCAGAAAAGCAAACAGTATTCTGCTGCATCCATTTTGTGTAAGTTACGATAAGATTTAATGAACCTTAGCAATAATGCTCCCACATTCATGCCTAAATTGAAGAATTTACACTTGGCTCTCTTGTGTTCACCGGGAAATTCCTGGGAGAAATTAAACAAATTTCCGTGTCATATTGTTGTTTACGCTAATATATATTCAGCAGCTTGTCGTCTGCATAGGATTTTATGTATTATTAAGCTTTCTGATGTAATGTCATGTACTGACTCCTTCCATGACCGTGGAGATTGGCTTCTCATTTTATCCTACGTAAGTAGACGTGTAACAAAATGGGCACTGTCAAAAACAAAAAAAAACCGGATTTTAAGATTCTAATGGAGATGTTTTCTTCTTTTCCCTGTTGAAGAATCTCAAGACCGTCAGCGTATGGCGGAAACAAGTTACAGTTGTTATTAGAGTATATGACTGTCTCAAAAAGAAAAAAAAACGAAAAGTGTACTTATTTTCTGTGGAGACGTCTGTTAATGTATGTTCACGGCGCTGTTCAATGTGGAGACACTAACACTGAGTTTGGGTTGGGTTGGGGTTGTTTGGGGTAGGAGACCAGACAACGAGGTTATCGGTCTCATCGGATTAGGGAAGGATGGGGAAGGAAGTCGGGCGTGCTCTTTCAAAGGAACCATCCCGGCATTTGCCTGGAGCGATTTAGGGAAATCACGGAAAACCTGAATCAGGATGACCGGACGCGGGATCGAACCGTCGTCCTCCCGAATGCGAGTCCGGTGTCTAACCACTGCGCCACCTCGCTCGGTACTGGTTTGGGCCCTGGATGAATAAAGGATTGTGTCTTTCAGAGACGAATCGAGCTTCAGTTTGAAGAATGACTCTCATCGCACGCACCTGTGAAGGTGTGTCGGAACCGGAGGGATCATTTGATGAGAGTGTGGTCCCAGTGAGGTGGTACGTTGGTTGGGCGTGCAGAGCTTCGCATCTTCTTTGATAGTGAAAAACGCTGTTAACGCAGAGAGGCGGGAGATAAGGTACCAAAACAAGATTTGAAGGTTTCAAAAGATGCGATCGACTCAATTTTCCACTTAATGGACCTTAATGCCATTCCGAATTCAGCTGCGCTGGAGGAGTAATTTCCCGCAAGCAACGACATTCCATGCACAAACAAATCACTGACTTCACCAGAAATTAACTTTCTACAAAGTGTAGCAAACTATTCGGCTCAAAATTATACAGATGGTAGAGTATCATAATCTGGGTATCTTGAGGTAGGGGAGGAATGAACGGAAATGAATATTTAATTTTTTTATTGACATACACAACTTACACCTTACAGCAACAACTTAAGTAACTGTCCAAGACCGCTACGGTCGCAGGTTCGAATCCTGCCTCGGACATGGATGTGTGTGATGTCCTTAGGTTAGTTAGGTTTAATTAGTTCTAAGTTCTAGGGGACTGATGACCTCAGGTGTTAAGTCTCATAATGCTCGGAGCCATTTGAACCATTTAACTGTCCAAGATGGTGACCTCCAGTCTCCCTGCATGCATCACGGTGCAATCCATCTCTAGAACTGAACCTTGGGATCAAATCAATTGGGTCCCAGTGCTTGCACACCGTTATACACACATTAAAAAAAGTTTTGTATCACCTCGGTTCCGAGAGTTCCGGAACCTGTACAGAAAATTGGAATAGAGATCAACATAAACATCATTTCCGCCCTTTTTATTGCTCATGAAGTCCACATATTGCATGTTGTACCACCATAGAGCGAGACCTTCAGAGGTGGTGGTCCAGACTGCTGTACACACCAGTACCTCTAATACCCAGCAACACGTCCTCTTGCATTAATACATGCCTGTATTCGTAGTGGCATACTATCCAAAAGTTAACCAGGGCACTGTTGGTCCAGATTGTCCCACTCCTCAAATGCGATTCGGCCGTTAGACACGTTCAGAGTACCAAGTAGAAGGACTGGTGGCCCGCGTAAACACATTGAGAGCACACAGGGACAGGTACAAAGGCGTGCGCGTTAACACGTCCAGAGCAGTTATAGAGTTAATGCCAGTCCATCTTTAACAAATCCACACAGGGCTCTAGTCTTGGCCAAAGGCAAAAGAACACTTTTAATATCATATTTCCTGACAATTCTAGAAATTTTTGAAGAAATACTTCCAGCAAAGGGTAGAAAAGCAACTGCTTTACTGGTGTCCAGCGCTGGTTCACTTGATGGTCCAAACTGAAAACCACGATTAATTATATGATCGGTATATCCGTTGAGCTTGAAGACAGCCTTCAGATGATCCAGTTCCTGTGTCAAATTTTCGGAATCAGAAATGGCATAAGCTCACGGGATCGTGAGAAGTGATTCTACTTACTGGACAGTCTCCCTGATTATTTCTGCTCTTTGCTTCATCCCACATGCGTCACCATCACTCTATAGGATGTCCACATCATTCTGACCTTCGCAGATCGAAGCGAGAAGTTCTGCTTCGGCGAGTGGGTGGGACCCTGGTTCGGTTCAGTGGTCGCGGATTCCAGGACTGGAACGGGAAGGTGGACATTTTCTCTTCCCCACCTCAATTCGATGTTATGAGGCACCTCGGTGAAGTTCACGCGACAGGCGTTTCATCTCCCTCTCATCTTCTGGGTTTCGATACTGCAGCCTGCGACGTCCGCCCCTATTCTTTTGAGTTTTTAAATCTTGGATGAAGGGAGAGAGGTATTTTTGATAAGGCATAATGTAGGTGGTGATGAGTGATGCCTGTTTGTATGCTCTTAGAATCTGCCTAGTTAGTTTGTCAATGGCTTTATAAATACAGGCTGCAGATGAAACGTCTGCAGTGAGTCGGACATTGGTTTGCAGCCACCTCTCAAACTGGTCCCAATTCGTGGACGTTTATGATGGATGTCGCACCGTCTGCAAAGCCTCTATGATCACGTCAAAGACAAGTTGACGGTTGGAGGTCAAGTCGTTGATAATCTGCAACTGAAAATCCAGCCTCAGGTTCTTGAGCGTGGGCACATCCAGACTATCTGGTCTACGATGGGTGTTCGACGGAATGTGTATTACATCCTCAGGTGCGAACGTGACAGCATCAAGTCTTTCTTCCAAAGCATAAAGTCTCTCATCCGTCGGGTTGTTGTGTCGAGAGTGCCATGCGAAGTGCTTTGCATTGAGGTCACCACACATCAAAATTTTCTAAAATCGGTCGAATATCACTAGGAAATTCTCTTCAATGAATTGGGGCTGAGGTACTCAGAGATAAGCATGATGTGGCCGTAGACAGTAGAAATTATGATGGCTGTGGCTTCAAGGGTTTCCAGTGCTGGGAGAGTCGTTGGTGCATGCGTGATGGAGTTCTTGATAAAAATGGAGGTACCTCCCCCGCGGTCATTGCCACAGTCTGTCCTATAACAGGCCATCTTGTGCAACTTAACAGTTTGTGTGGGACGGAGGTACGTTTCAGTAACAAATACAATGTCCACACGATGACGAAGAATAAATGCTTCCAATTCAGTCTTCTCATTTAAAACTTCAGCTGCATTAAATATAAAGAGATAAAGGTCACTTAGCATGATGGGGCTATAGGCCACAGCTAGGGTGCAATCAGTGCCATGGCACCTTCGAAGAGGCCAATCTGTTTGGAGATGGTGGTTGGTTCAAATGGTTCAAATGGCTCTGAGCACTATGGGACTTAACTTCTGAGGTCATCGGTCCCCTAGAACTTAGAACTACTTAAACCTAACTAACCTAAGGACATCACACACATCCATGCCCGAGACAGGATTGGAACCTGCGACCGTAGCGGTCGCTCGGTTCCAGACAGTAGCGCCTTGAACCATTCGGCCACCCCGGCCGGGTGATGGTTGGTGCTTAGTTAAAATTCTTCAGCGTAGTCGTAATTGTGGCAAAGATGTTCCATTGTTGTAGCTTAGAGAAGACGTTAGAAATGCTTGAGAAAGTCTTAAGAAATTCTCTGTAGTCGAAGGAAGACTGTTCTTGTGGAACTGCCGTTGGTGGTCGTCGTCCTCGATGCATGCCGACTGTCTTGTCGAGGACGCCGACGGAGCCTGTCGATTCGGAAGTCCTGCGAAATACTTGGTACTGTTGAGAGCCAGTGGTGGCTTGCGTCGTGTAGGTGCGCAGAGCTTGTCGAAACGTGTAGCAACCTCTCCAAGTGCCTGGGTGTTCTTCGCCGCAATTTGCGCAAGTTGGTTTTTGAGTTGGAGATTTCGTGCAGCCACATTTGAAGCACCTGGTGGGAAGTGATCAGTAATTTTCAGTGTGCAAATAGCGCTGTCAGCCTGCTTAGGTTTGTAAGTTTCCACCTTCACTTTTGAGTCCATGATTTGATGGATGTCGTAAATCGAGTCATTCGTAGGACCAGTAGGGAGTCACACACAGTAGACTGGTTGGGCTATTAATGTATTAGTCTTGGTGTCCCTTGTCTTGTACTTGTGCACCACAGCTTGTGTAAAACTACTGGCTTGTAACTCAGTCTCAACTTGCTTCCCTGTATTTTCTGCCGAGAGGTATTTAACCTTCTCTCTTGGAGGTTGGTGTGTACATAACGGAATTTTTGCGTTCTGGAAGAACTGCAGTGCTGTCCATTGGTCCGCTATCGTTTCGAAGTGGTGCTTGATCGATTCCCCTTTGTAGATAGCCTTAATTAGTCCAGTCACATGTCTGTTCAGTTCGGTGTTTAATGAAAGATATTTGTCATTGTGCTACACGGTTATTGGAGGAATTTTCGTCGGTGGAAGTTTAGGTGGCTCTCTTGCGCCAGAGATGGAAGGTTGTTGTGCGTCTTCCGTTCTTGGTTGAGGTGTCACTTCCATTAATTCACCCTCCACTTGCAAGGGGGCAAATTGGTTGGAGGTTGGTAGTGGAATTTGTAGCTTAGTGGCATCAGCAATGTCTTGTCAGTTCTTCCTCTTAGGTCCGGTTCGTTTGTTTCAAACAAATGGAAAACCTGAGTCTTCGTCGTTGGCAGACGATTGGGGAAATTCCGAATCAGATTCAGTGGCTGGTACTGATGCGTGGTCAGAATCAGAAGAGTCATCTTTGAGATGCTTCGGCGTGATTTCGCCGCGTCTAGCGGCCATATCACGCGGCAGCTGATCTCGTCTTCTTCGATCGTCGTTTGTTATTCGTTGTCCTTGATGGTCTTCAGTCTGTGGAATGTTGACAGGTGATGGGGTGTGCGTTTCTAGAGTGACTGTCCTTCCTGTGAAGCTGTGGCGGGTTTCAGACCTTGATTGTTGACGTGGAGGACGCGGGTTTGGTTGAAATGGTTCAAATGACTCTAAGCACTATGGGACTTAATATCTGAGGTCATCAGTCCCCTAGACTTAGAACTACTTAGACCTAACTAACCTAAGGACAGCACACGTCCAGGTCCGAGGCAGGATTCGAACCTGCGACCGTCGCAGCAGCGCGGTTCCGGACTGAAGCGCCTAGAACCGCTCGGCCACAGCGGCCGGCTGGATGCGGGTTTACCGGCCGCGGTCGGGGGCCGGGCCCTCCGTTGTTGTCCGTTCGCGTCATTCCACAGGGTACCGTGTCCTCAGACTTGGTCGTCGTCGCCCTATTTTCTTTCTCCATTGCGATGGTCGTCGTAGGCGGGGCGGCCGATGGGGTCGCTGGCGCCGCAAGCACCTCAAAACGGCGATCAACTGCTCGCTTGTGCATCGCACTCTCGAACATACTGTAACTGGCGGCGGTGATCAACTAAGTACAAATGACAGATACACCAATGTACTGGCCTTTTACACCTCGTATATGCGGTACTACCGCCATCTGTGTACAGGGTATTCCCATAAGAGCGAGCAAAAATGTAACAGGACCTAGAGATGCGCCACTGAACAATTACAGGTACGGAAGCTGGGGTCGGCGAAGCCAGCTTAAGGAGACATGGAAGTAAATTTGTCTACCGCTTTGTCTAGCGTCACTGTTTTCCATCTTATTTACAACTAACATGCGTACAAGTTTACACATACTGGACTGTTTATTTAAATGTACATTCTTTATTTCCTGCAAGGAAACAAGGACGACGAGCCTGATTACCAGGCAGTCATGAGACAGGTTTTGTTTACTTTACTTGTCCATAACGTGGCTCTGTACTATCGTATTTACATTGTCCCGTGACAGAACGTGTTATGTATCAACGACAGACCCATGTAAATCAGAGATGTACAGTACAATACGTTGGACAAGTACGGGTACAGTATTTTATGGTCGCTGGATTGGAAGGGGAGGCCATATAACATGGCCTGTGAGATCGCCTGACTTGAATCCCCATGATTATTTCCTATGGGGGTATCTAAAGTCACTTGTGTATGAGACCAGTCTATTCGGAGATGGAATTAGTTGTCAGAATTGTAGCTGCCTGTGGTGTGATTAGAAACACACCAGGGATATTTGTTAGGGTGCATCAGAACCTTGTTCGCTCATGACATGCTTGCATTGAGGTTGATGGCCGTCAGTTTCAGCACATTTTGCAAGATACAGTACAAATGGTAGGTTCATTGTGTCAAGGGTGGTATTTACAGTTAACTAATGTAAATAAAAAAGTATCCAGTAATTGATTTTATTTCCATTATCTCCTTAAGCTGGCTTCTCCGACCTCCAGGTTCAATACCTGAAATTGTTCAGTGGGGCGTCCTTTATGTCCTCTTAAAGTTTTTCACGCTCTTACGGAAACACCCTGTATGTGCATATCGCTACGCCATGACTTTCTGTCTCGTAAGTATATATGCAGGTTTTAGAGTTGCAATACCGAATAATGCCCCATATTTGACAATCAGTCATGAACTGTAAACACAGTATACGGACACATAACAGACAATTGTGTGTTGTTTTTCAAGGTAGATGCGGCAGGCATTTGTTTTGTTATGGAACCGTGACAGATTACAAACTTGTGCCCACGCACGTAACTCTTTCGTACAACATACTACCCGAAATATTCATTTCTGGCCATCGGTTTCAAGCACCAAAGGATAAACTTGTCGATTTAAGAACGTGTAAAAAGGAGTAATGAATGACGTATGTAAATTGCACACCACGTTCATAAGAAAAACTGTTTTTGATTTATGAGTATCGGCATGTAGAAACGTATTATGTGTGCTGTATTTACAGAGCCACACTGATCATGCTTTGCGAATACAAGTGAAACGCGTCTGGTGTAACATTTTCTTGAATTGCAGTACACATACGACAGAAAAAATAACAAATAGCAATTTATATATCGCACCTACTGTGCAAGATAGCCATACAAACAAACGTATTACAAGTCTTGGTTAGCTGGTAGGATAACTGGGAAGGTATCCTGTTATTACAGAAGTGTTTATAAACCTCTTGCACGGTCCAGTGCGTGGAGAACACTTAACTTTGAAAAACCAGGGTTTGGTGAATGGGAAGCACAAATCGATTTATTTGATGGAATTAAATTTCGCTTGAAACGTATGAGTCTTTACTTTATCTTCGATAATAATAGAAGCTGAAAAATGAATTAAAATTTGTACCACAGGTATGACTTTAACCTGTGCCTCCAGATTACTAATGCAGATGTGCTAGCTCTGTGGCTGCCCGAGCAATAGTAGCGGTATGAGAAGGGATAATGAGCTGAAGGTTTGACGTGAGGTTTGTGGTAAGGAGGGCATTGGACTTAGGCAGTCCGTGCAGGGGTGTAATGGCTAGCATATGTACACTCTTTGACATAAAACTCGACCGGCGGCCGGCCGCTTCAGAGGCTAAGTCCGCGCCGATCGCGACATGGGACAAAAATACTGGCCAACTCGCTAATTCTCTAAGTCCGGTTTTCTGCACAATCTGGCAACACTGTAGACTGCGGCACTTCCTGGAGGAAAACTTGTCCCATGACAGAGAAACCCTAGGCTGATTACGCCTGTGGTCTAGTGCGTTGTTTCTGTTCATAATATCAGTGGATCGAGAGCAGCTGGCATAAAATATTTTTATATCCTCTTCTGTCTGAATGCTGAAGACGTGAATGTAATGGTAGCACAGATTCAATCTATTTCGCTTTGTGACACACCGATATCAAAATTTTATCCAGTAACGATTTTGCGGCAGATTTCCCGCAGACTGTCCTCCTCTGGACGCCGTATGCGGCAAAGCTCCGGGATCCATTTGCTGGCTACTGGCAGCGGCCGTGGCGACAGCAGCGGCGCTGCACTCCCCCGTTCTTTATCGAAAGCGCCTGCTACCGCTCATCGCTTTTGATGATTTAAAACGCTTTATTATTAAATGTTGCTCCACAGAAAATTTCTACAATTTCCATTCACGCTCAAAAGCAACGGAGACGGACGCCCTGATTAGTAGGCGGGTATTATATTACATTAATCGGCAAGAGCTGAGTATGGCCCGAAATTAATTTTATAGACTGGGACGAAATTAAACCACCTCACTACATTCGATGATTCAAACTCAATTATTTGTGCAACTTTCGGTCAATGTTTGGATGTTTTCGTCAAGCCAGAGTGAGTGTCTGTGGTGTAAAGTGTATTACAGTTCTTGTTTCATTCCTTATGGTAAGTCTATGCGATAAACTGTGTGAATACCTTGCAATGCATGCTCTGTAGCAGCGCAGGAACACTGCACATTTGGAGTTCCATGTATGGGTTCATGAAGTATTTATTGTTGATCGGAAGTGATAGTTAAGGTCATCAGATTTAAACCAGAAAAATTTGTCGTTTTGAAGGTTTCAGAGAACGGAAAGGAATTGCTAACGTCGGTGTTAGAAAACGTCTACAGTTAAATGCTATTGCAAAAATTTAGAAGAAGGGAACTATATTAATGAACATGTGCACTTCATAAACAACCTTCTGACATGTTAGACCTATATGACGAACAAAGCTCAAATTTATATCGTTGACAGTCGGTTTGAATCTTTTCAGGACCTATTTTACAGTGAAGCACCTTGGAATTTGCAAAGCAGAAATCCATGATATTAACTTAATTTACTAAGTCGAAATCGGACGAAGATTGATGTTTAAAGGCATTCTTCAGATTTCGCATAAGGAATTTTTACTAGCAGTTTGCAACTCCATTAATTAAAATGGAAAATAAAAGGTTGTAGTCAGCGGCTGCTACCGTGATTCGAACTGCTGTGTCTTATAGTACAAGCACTGCAACGCACAAGGGAACCTCTGAGGTAACGACACACTGGCGGCCAGAGGTGGACTATAGTCACTGCGATGTTGCCTGAGCCTCAAAACGCAACCTTAAACACACAAACAGAGGAGGAGGAGATTACTGTTTTAACGTCCCGTCGACAACGATGTCATTAGAGACGGAGCACAAGCTCGGATTAGGGAAGGATGGGGAAGGAAATCGGCCGTGCCCTTCCTAAGGAACCATCCCGGCATTTGCCTGAAGCGATTTAGGGAAATCATTGAAAACCTAAATCAGGATGGCCGGGTGCGGGATTGCACCGTCGTCCTCCCGAATGCACACACAAACAGGTGTTACTTATGTGAAGAACGCCGTTCTTGGAGTCCAGAAATTAAATTTACTTTCTAATTGTGTCATCTTGCAGTGGATTATATCGTACGAGTCTTCGATGTGGAAAACGAATGTCAAGTGAATTTAGCGAGGTAACGCCGACCTACACCCGGAAGTAAATGCACCATCAGTGTGTTGGCAAATACTTGCTACGACGCTACCATTTCTCGGCTCTCTGACGAGGTAGCTCTTCAGCGAAATGCTTGCCGTGATTCTCCGATACGGTTCTTCAGAGTGGAGACGCGCGCGCACGTTTGGTTTTTATGCGGCGTTCTCCCCTGATGGTTTCTGACGTCGCCTTGTGGGCTATTTATACATTTGGGACATTCAATTATCATTAATCCAGAATGATACAAGTTTCAGCTTCCGGCGTGGAAGAAGGCTGTTGACGCCGACATTATATCATTTCAACGTAGGGAAAGCAAAATGGATCATTCAATGTTTCTCATTCAACATAAAGCATGTGAGATAATTTTCCGTAACGTTAATAATCATCTAAAAATACAAAAGAAGTAAAAATACACCGGAAGCTTATTCGGATTGAATATAATGTAAGATACCAAACGCTTTGCACCTCAATGTCGAATTTGTCCACTTGCAATCTTTTGCAGCATACACATAGAATGTCATGATTACCACGAGAATGAAGAAATATGTTGGTAAGGATGGAAGCAAGAAGAGACGCAGTCAACAAATATTCTATTCCTCATGGCACTCATTTCATTTGACACGTAAGAAGAGGTAAAGCGGGAATTTACTTTCGTTAACACGAAAGATATGCCGCACATATTGATAACGAGGAAGTCTGCGTCTTCATACGTTTCCTCCTTGAAATCTGTATGCTCTATTATATACTAAGTAGCCCTATCATTGTTTCAGTAATGTTACCCTCTTGTTTGACCCCGTAACGATGAACAGATTCCAAATGCATGTCTCTGCGTGAAAGTAGCTGTTCGAACCCTTCCTGGGTTGTTTTTTGTGTTTTCTTGCTTGGAATTCCTGAAGCAGACCACTGTGCCTTCCCCCCTCGTGGGTTAGGTCTCAAAACTAAACCGCTTTGTATCCAATGGCATAATTTATTCAGACAGCATCAGCATAAGACTATCAAACAAAGCCTTCTATTTACAGTTGCAACACTCTAACCAGCACTGACCAAAGTGTAATCCACGGTCATGGTCCTAAATTAGCAGCTGTCTGCTACTGTGGCAAAGTCCGTACTACACTTTCGATTCCGCAGCACCATTTTATCTGGTAACACTGTAGTTGCAGAGTTGTGCTACCAGGTCTGTCCTCACACTGTCAACTTTATGTATCTCACTTCTCCTGTAGCGTAGATCACGAGGAGCCGAAGTAAATGAGTGTATTCTGCATGACGTAACATTCAGTATTCCCTTCTTCCATAGCCACTCTTCATGTGCATCGATACCAAATAGGAATGCGAAAACTCTTGCGAGTGAGAGAATGACAATAACAATCGTAACAAGAACAAGCAAATAATGAATGATGTTTATTCTAACGCAGAACGAGAATGGCTTTAAATATAAAAATCTATATCTATATCTATATCCATATCTATTGGTCTTTGAGTTGGCACAATGCAAATATATTCTTAGCATTTAGTTACTGAATTTAGTTCTGGATGTTTGCAGAGAAAAGGAAAAGTCGGTACTTCTCGCTAGTGTAATATAATGTGAACCAGCAACTACCCTTTCCTTAGAACACGACTCAAGCAGGTCCTCAAATGGCTCTGAGCACTATGGGACTTAACATCTATGGTCATCAGTCCCCTAGAACTAAGAACTACTTAAACCTAACTAACCTAAGGACAGCACACAACACCCAGCCATCACGAAGCAGAGAAAATCCCTAACCCCGCCGGGAATCGAACCCGGGAACCCGGGCGTGGGAAGCGAGAACGCTACCGCACGACCACGAGTTGCGGGCCAAGCAGGTCCTCAAGTAGATACCAAGGCACTGCTGCATTCTGTTCCCTGACATTGCTCTGATGACGGTTAATGCAGATAGTTCCGATTATGAAATACAAAACGTATTGCAGGTTAGTTCCTAGGATAGTAACATTAAATTTGCGTTGTAGACGGCACATAAACGTGACGACTATCCATATTACTCTTTTTATATTAAAAGACAATATTTTGGGAATTTAGCAGGATTACTCAAAATGAATTCTGAAATTGGGTGACTGACCGCACAGGTGCTAAACGTCGTCAAGAGTATACGATGTCCTAATCGCATTAGGAATATGAAGATCGTCTTCGACAGCTCGCAACTTTCACATTGCTATCTCCACCCTACTCCAGACAGCCCTCGGTGGAGTTGCACTACGTTGCCGATGTTATGGAAGGCCTTCAAACCGACAACAGACCACATGTTGAAAAATACAAGCGAATTCTCTTGTAGCGTAAGCTTATTGTAACTAATCCAAAAGTTATTGGAGAGGAACATTGTCCTATTCAAAAAAAGTAAAATGTTACACTCTGTTGACGTCAAACGGACATTATCTATGTCCTGTCTGTCTTGTGTCCTACTCATCTATAATATCAAGTGTACAATGAAAATGATTATATATAGTGGACGATAAGGTAATGCATTGATACCAGGTGGTGGGGGCCGGCCGGTGTGGCCGTGCGGTTCTAGGCGCTTCAGTCTGGAACCGCGTGACCGCTACGGTCGCAGGTTCGAATCCTGCCTCGGGCATGGATGTGTGTGATGTCCTTAGGTTAGTTAGGTTTAAGTAGTTCTAAGTTCTAGGGGACTGATGACCTTAGAAGTTAAGTGCCATAGTGCTGAGAGCCATTTGAACCATTTGAACTATTTAACACAAAATGACATTAAAAATTTAGGTTATTCACGAGCAGCTAGTTGAGAATATGTATGAACATTAAATGACACGACGACCCGTCTTGTTCTGCATATGGATTCAAACCCAGCTCATGCAGACTAAGCAAAGATTTCGTGACTGACGGAAACTAACAGTCATTCCTGATTAGGCATACAGAGAGTGATATACTTCGATTTTAGACGGTATCAGTTAGCAAATATCAACTTTAAATTGCATAACGCAAACATTTTTAACAGACGCGAATTCCTACCCAGCATCTATTGTCCCTGTTAACGAACTACGAGGGATGTTAAATATTGCTTCTTCACAAGTAACTTACTTGAAATGCCGTGAGGTAAAGCTGTGTGTTGGACACGGATTCGAACCCGGAACCTAATTGGATTGCTATCGAAGCACAGTCAAATGTGACATGTCGGAATTTCGCGGCAGTAGCTAGATGTTTTAACTGAAATGACGAGACGAAACATTAATTTTTTCCTTCCCAGGACTCCAACCCGGCACCTATCGCTGTTATATTCTAGAGAAAACGAACGTTAAATATGGGTTTGTTGCACCAGCAGTGACATGTGAGCATGTTTGAACTGAAATAATATGACGAAGATTTCAGCGCTCACTGGGAATAGAGCCCCACACATATCGTTGTTGACTACACACAAAGAGACGTCAGCTACCGAATTTTTCTCCACCAGCTGCTGAGAATAGCATCTTGAACTTACAGTCATCTCGCAAATAGTTCTGTGTCTCACTGGGAGTTAAGAACGTCAGATATCGTTAGTGTTGACAACGAATGAAAATACATTAAAAATAAAAATTATTATCCACCAGCAGATAGGTGTTCTCATGATAGAGCTTGATAATACATAATTGAATCTTTAGTGCCGGGCCAGGATTCGATCCCATTCACGCGTAATATGTGAAGGTCTTGAGGAATCTGCAGTTTTGAACAAACAACAAATTGTAGCCGAGCTGTATTGCCACGAAGCGATCAAATTCCGCGTTAAGGGCGGTCTGAGTTGCATTCCCAGTTCAGAACCAATTTTATCGACATACAGAAGCTCAAATAAAAGATGGAATAAGTGTCCTGTGACCATACATAGCGTTTGTGTCGTCACTTGAAATAAATAACTAGTATAAGAAAGGTTACTGGTGATAGAGTTCCTACATGTCGCCACTCCAGACTTTATTGTGGTTCAACCTACCGTCTTAATGTGAATTTTCAGACCACGCAGCCATTATATCTCCTTCACTTGGTGTAGCCAGGAGAGAATGGAATCTGTCTCTCCCTATCTAAAATCATTGACAGAAGTGGGAATCGAACCCAGACCATAGGTGTAACGACCTACCATCCGTCCAGTAGACCACGGAATCCTCTTCTCTGCGAGTTATTTTCTTATAGTAAGGCAGTTGCGCCACACTGGATGAGAATTCTGACACACAGGTTCCCTGTAGTAATTTGCAGCATGTTCAGTAAATTCATTTACTTGGTTGACCGAATCACCATGAACTAGCTGCCTCGGCTACCCAGTGCATACATTCGACTATTTTGTAATCACAGAAATAAAATCACGTAACTGCCACCTACACACAGCTGCCAACAGTGTAGGATGCAGAAGTTTAAATAGGAAGTGTTCCTTTCCACTTGAGCTATTCTATTGCGCTATCTGTTACTAGAAAACTTCGTTCAGTCCAAAAGAAAGCTGTAACTGTTTGTCTCTCAGAAATCAAGACCTGGCCATATGCACAATCTCACAGTGCTGTGGAATCCAAAAGTTCTCGAGGAATAGTTGCCGAGCTCTGGAGCTGTTGTAGCTACGTGTCAGCTTGTAGTATAGATAAGACGTCGCGAGTTCGAATACATTCAGTGCTACATTTTTTTAAAACGCAATTCTGCTCTCTGCTGAAGGTATCAATCTAATGGAACTTTGAACATAATTCCCTTCACTTCTCAGCCCAAAGTAGTCGCATGTGGAAAAAGGACTAACTACTGTGACATTTTGTTCTATTCAGGTTTAATAGACAGCAGGCAGCAGATGCATCTCGAAGATGTGCAGGGAGAGCGCATCGTGCCATAATATGTCAGAAAAGTATTTTCTACATTAGCCGTCGTGTGGTAGTGAAATTTTATTCTTCTTCAAACTTTGTTTGACAGCTTTAACTCAGAACAAGTTTTCTACATGCATGTAATCAATAAACTGCATGTGCATTGTCAGACTGTCATAGGTAACATCAGAGAATTCGCATATATCGGTGATAATTAATTTCTCTCTCATGTTTACTATTGTTTTAACAACACTAAAGGACACCTTACGAAAATTGTGCACTGTATTATAAGAAATGAAATAAAACTAACCATGATACCCTTACGACGAAAGTATCTGTACACAAGCATGCCTCTATCGACACGAATTAGTAAAATACTACTCACTTAGATTTTGATTGGGTCTGTGTTTAATTGGTATGCTGTGTCATACTCAAGAGGTATGCAAATGTGGCATTTCATAAATATAGTTGCGTATTCCTAGAAACCCAAAATTCGCTTGTCAGCAGCGGAAAGATGCGTTACCTGTTGTGCAGCATTGTAAGTTTTTCAGCATTGCACTATGAGCTGAAAGCATTTTCTTGCGATTTCCTTATTGATGTTTGATCTGACTGCTTGTAGCTCTTTCACAGAAGGGATAAAAACGTTACAGTCAGCGAGACTGGAACAGCGAACCGTAACAGACGCTTTTTTACAGGTCAGCACGTTACCACAGAGCTGGCGAGGATGTATGGGTCTTACTTTCCTATTACGACGGCAATAGTAACTAGAACCCGTAAACCGCTATTTAAAGGTCGAGATTAGTTGCGATTTCCACCTGCAACGACTTTCCTGGGCTGAAAACCGTAAATTTTCAATCTTTTGTTACCCTTCAAGCGATAATAACTCAGATTATTCAATGGAAATGACAGGTAAAATCAAGTGAACTTTGAGGCTTAATTCCGTGCACACCAGGAAGTAACTCGTCGATCACAGAGTTGCCAAACATACGTTGCCTTGTTGCCAAATCTCAGTTACAGTACCAGCAGGAAGAAGACGAACCGATGTGATCCTACAGCGGTCTGGGAAGTGACCATAGCTGGTGTCTCCAAGTCGCGGCTGCAACGGCCTGGAATACGTAATGCGTCTGATTCGCTTTCTGTAACTAGGTTTAGGGACTGGAGCGTAGTTACTAATAATACCCAGAACTGACTGCAAACTGAGCATCATAAATCAGTAACTCTCATTGATATTTTTATATTTCTTTTGTAAGTGTACTCAAAACTAAGAAAGTTATTCACAGGCGTTTTCGTGCCTCGCCGATAGTCGAGCACAACATACAAATAAAAATAAAAAAGAATGTGTGTGTGTGTGTGTGTGTGTGTGTGTGTGTGTGTGTGTGAGAGAGAGAGAGAGAGAGAGAGAGAGAGAGAGAGAGAGAGAGAGAGAGGGAGAGAGAGAGAAATAAAAAGCAATGAGAGAGAGTGTAAAAAATTGTTGTAAAGAAATTGAATCATGGTATTTAAAGAAATCTTTCATTAAAATGACACGTTCCACATCATTACGAAATGTCGTATTCATCATCTATGGAACAAGAGTTAATCTAATGTAATCTAATCTAATCTAATCACATCATATTGATGATTAGCCATGAAGAGTCATGAATTATCGAAATTTTTGCCAATACCAGTAACCAAATCTAAACTTGAAAATAAAAGACGACAATTTTTGTAATAAACCATGACTCCTATCAAGACCCTTTCGTCCCTGTTATCTAACCACGAAAGATGTCTGATATACCTCCATTCTGAAGTAACAAAGTGTGCATGCATTTAAAGATGAAGTGCATGATGTGAAGTTCTGTGACGGAGATACGAACCCAACACGTAATCCGATTGTTAACTAAGAAAAATCAAATGTTACGTATCGGTTTTTCTTACGAGCCGCTAGGTGTCTGAATCTAAAATAAGGGTACAAACTTTTGTGCCTAAGCGACAATCGAACTGCACACCTACCGTGCATCCACGAATATAGCTTAAGTATCAGTTGCTTACTCATGATCAGTAAGATGTGTGCGTGTTTGACCAGAAATAACGACACCTGTTGCGATTGTTGGCAACTCATGAACAGACATTGAAATTGGGCGTTAATTTTCACTAGCAGGTGGGTGTGCACTTGATAAAGCTAGAAATGAAATTATGAATATTTTTGTACTGGATCAGGTTTCACACCCACATACTTACCTTTGGAGGAGACCTAGAGAAGATTACAGTCTTGGGAAAAGGAACGAAATGACTGAACTATACTGTTCCGAGAGATTCAGATCCTCGAAAGAGGAGATACGAATTCAAATCACAGTGCAGCACCAAATTTTTAAACGTCTCTAGTTCAATCAAGTACAAGTAAAATAAGAGCCCTGTCCCTTTAAATGGCTATCGGTTCATCAAATAAAATAAAATTTTCTAATGTAAGTAAGCTTACTGGCGACTGTATTTCTGTTTACCATGACTTCCGCTGTGCCATTTCCCAACGTAAACCGGTTTTCAGCCCAGGAAAGTCGTTGCAGGTGGAAATCGCAACTAATCTCGACCTTTAAATAGCGGTTTACGGGTTCTAGTTACTATTGCCGTCGTAATAGGAAACTAAGACCCATACATCCTCGCCAGCTCTGTGGTAACGTGCTGACCTGTAAAAAGGCGTCTGTTACGGTTCGCTGTTCCAGTCTCGCTGACTGTAACGTTTTTATCCCTTCTGTGAAAGAGCTACAAGCAGTCAGATCAAACATCAATAAGGAAATCGCAAGAAAATGCTTTCAGCTCATAGTGCAATGTTGAAAAACTTACAATGCTGCACAACAAGTAACGCCTCTTTCCGCTGCTGACAAGCGAATTTTGGGTTTCTAGGAATACGCAACTATATTTATGAAATGCCACATTTGCATACCTCTTGAGTATGACACAGCATACCAATTAAACACAGACCCAATCAAAATCTAAGTGAGTAGTATTTTACTAATTCGTGTCGATAGAGGCATGCTTGTGTACAGATACTTTCGTCGTAAGGTTAGCATGGTTAGTTTTATTTCATTTCTTATAATACAGTGCACAATTTTCGTAAGGTGTCCTTTAGTGTTGTTAAATCAATAGTAAACATGAGAGAGAAATTAATCATCACCGATATATGCGAATTCTCTGATGTTACCCATGACAGTCTGACAATGCACATGCAGTTTATTGATTACATGCATGTAGAAAACTTGTTCTGAGTTATGCTGTCAAACAAAGTTTGAAGAAGAATAAAATTTCACTACCATACGACGGCTAATGTAGAAAATACTTTTCTGACATATTATGGCACGATGCGCTCTCCCTGCACATCTTCGAGATGCATCTGCTGCCTGCTGTCTAAACCTGAATAGAACAAAATGTCACAGTAGTTAGTCCTTTTTCCACATGCGACTACTTTGGGCTGAGAAGTGAAGGGAATTATGTTCAAAGTTCCATTAGATTGATACCTTCAGCAGAGAGCAGAATTGCGTTTTAAAAAAATGTAGCACTGAATGTATTCGAACTCGCGACATCTTATCTATACTACAAGCTGACACGTAGCTACAACAGCTCCAGAGCTCGGCAACTATTCCTCGAGAACTTTTGGATTCCACAGCACTGTGAGATTGTGCATATGGCCAAGTCTTGATTTCTGAGAGACAAACAGTTACAGCTTTTCTTTTGGACTGAACGAAGTTTTCTAGTAACAGATAGCGCAATAGAATAGCTCAAGTGGAAAGGAACACTTCCTATTTAAACTTCTGCATTCTACACTGTTGGCAGCTGTGTGTAGGTGGCAGTTACGTGATTTTATTTCTGTGATTACAAAATAGTCGAATGTATGCACTGGGTAGCCGAGGCAGCTAGTTCATGGTGATTCGGTCAACCAAGTAAATGAATTTACTGAACATGCTGCAAATTACTACAGGGAACCTGTGTGTCAGAATTCTCATCCAGTGTGGCGCAACTGCCTTACTATAAGAAAATAACTCGCAGAGAAGAGGATTCCGTGGTCTACTGGACGGATGGTAGGTCGTTACACCTATGGTCTGGGTTCGATTCCCACTTCTGTCAATGATTTTAGATAGGGAGAGACAGATTCCATTCTCTCCTGGCTACACCAAGTGAAGGAGATATAATGGCTGCGTGGTCTGAAAATTCACATTAAGACGGTAGGTTGAACCACAATAAAGTCTGGAGTGGCGACATGTAGGAACTCTATCACCAGTAACCTTTCTTATACTAGTTATTTATTTCAAGTGACGACACAAACGCTATGTATGGTCACAGGACACTTATTCCATCTTTTATTTGAGCTTCTGTATGTCGATAAAATTGGTTCTGAACTGGGAATGCAACTCAGACCGCCCTTAACGCGGAATTTGATCGCTTCGTGGCAATACAGCTCGGCTACAATTTGTTGTTTGTTCAAAACTGCAGATTCCTCAAGACCTTCACATATTACGCGTGAATGGGATCGAATCCTGGCCCGGCACTAAAGATTCAATTATGTATTATCAAGCTCTATCATGAGAACACCTATCTGCTGGTGGATAATAATTTTTATTTTTAATGTATTTTCATTCGTTGTCAACACTAACGATATCTGACGTTCTTAACTCCCAGTGAGACACAGAACTATTTGCGAGATGACTGTAAGTTCAAGATGCTATTCTCAGCAGCTGGTGGAGAAAAATTCGGTAGCTGACGTCTCTTTGTGTGTAGTCAACAACGATATGTGTGGGGCTCTATTCCCAGTGAGCGCTGAAATCTTCGTCATATTATTTCAGTTCAAACATGCTCACATGTCACTGCTGGTGCAACAAACCCATATTTAACGTTCGTTTTCTCTAGAATATAACAGCGATAGGTGCCGGGTTGGAGTCCTGGGAAGGAAAAAATTAATGTTTCGTCTCGTCATTTCAGTTAAAACATCTAGCTACTGCCGCGAAATTCCGACATGTCACATTTGACTGTGCTTCGATAGCAATCCAATTAGGTTCCGGGTTCGAATCCGTGTCCAACACACAGCTTTACCTCACGGCATTTCAAGTAAGTTACTTGTGAAGAAGCAATATTTAACATCTCTCGTAGTTCGTTAACAGGGACAATAGATGCTGGGTAGGAATTCGCGTCTGTTAAAAATGTTTGCGTTATGCAATTTAAAGTTGATATTTGCTAACTGATACCGTCTAAAATCGAAGTATATCACTCTCTGTATGCCTAATCAGGAATGACTGTTAGTTTCCGTCAGTCACGAAATCTTTGCTTAGTCTGCATGAGCTGGGTTTGAATCCATATGCAGAACAAGACGGGTCGTCGTGTCATTTAATGTTCATACATATTCTCAACTAGCTGCTCGTGAATAACCTAAATTTTTAATGTCATTTTGTGTTAAATAGTTCAAATGGTTCAAATGGCTCTGAGCACTATGGCACTTAACTTCTAAGGTCATCAGTCCCCTAGAACTTAGAACTACTTAAACCTAACTAACCTAAGGACATCACACACATCCATGCCCGAGGCAGGATTCGAACCTGCGACCGTAGCGGTCACGCGGTTCCAGACTGAAGCGCCTAGAACCGCACGGCCACACCGGCCGGCCCCCACCACCTGGTATCAATGCATTACCTTATCGTCCACTATATATAATCATTTTCATTGTACACTTGATATTATAGATGAGTAGGACACAAGACAGACAGGACATAGATAATGTCCGTTTGACGTCAACAGAGTATAACATTTTACTTTTTTTGAATAGGACAATGTTCCTCTCCAATAACTTTTGGATTAGTTACAATAAGCTTACGCTACAAGAGAATTCGCTTGTATTTTTCAACATGTGGTCTGTTGTCGGTTTGAAGGCCTTCCATAACATCGGCAACGTAGTGCAACTCCACCGAGGGCTGTCTGGAGTAGGGTGGAGATAGCAATGTGAAAGTTGCGAGCTGTCGAAGACGATCTTCATATTCCTAATGCGATTAGGACATCGTATACTCTTGACGACGTTTAGCACCTGTGCGGTCAGTCACCCAATTTCAGAATTCATTTTGAGTAATCCTGCTAAATTCCCAAAATATTGTCTTTTAATATAAAAAGAGTAATATGGATAGTCGTCACGTTTATGTGCCGTCTACAACGCAAATTTAATGTTACTATCCTAGGAACTAACCTGCAATACGTTTTGTATTTCATAATCGGAACTATCTGCATTAACCGTCATCAGAGCAATGTCAGGGAACAGAATGTAGCAGTGCCTTGGTATCTACTTGAGGACCTGCTTGGCCCGCATCTCGTGGTCGTGCGGTAGCGTTCTCGCTTCCCACGCCCGGGTTCCCGGGTTCGATTCCCGGCGGGGTCAGGGATTTTCTCTGCTTCGTGATGGCTGGGTGTTGTGTGCTGTCCTTAGGTTAGTTAGGTTTAAGTAGTTCTTAGTTCTAGGGGACTGATGACCATAGATGTTAAGTCCCATAGTGCTCAGAGCCATTTGAGGACCTGCTTGAGTCGTGTTCTAAGGAAAGGGTAGTTGCTGGTTCACATTATATTACACTAGCGAGAAGTACCGACTTTTCCTTTTCTCTGCAAACATCCAGAACTAAATTCAGTAACTAAATGCTAAGAATATATTTGCATTGTGCCAACTCAAAGATCAATAGATATGGATATAGATATAGATATAGATTTTTATATTTAAAGCCATTCTCGTTCTGCGTTAGAATAAACATCATTCATTATTTGCTTGTTCTTGTTACGATTGTTATTGTCATTCTCTCACTCGCAAGAGTTTTCGCATTCCTATTTGGTATCGATGCACATGAAGAGTGGCTATGGAAGAAGGGAATACTGAATGTTACGTCATGCAGAATACACTCATTTACTTCGGCTCCTCGTGATCTACGCTACAGGAGAAGTGAGATACATAAAGTTGACAGTGTGAGGACAGACCTGGTAGCACAACTCTGCAACTACAGTGTTACCAGATAAAATGGTGCTGCGGAATCGAAAGTGTAGTACGGACTTTGCCACAGTAGCAGACAGCTGCTAATTTAGGACCATGACCGTGGATTACACTTTGGTCAGTGCTGGTTAGAGTGTTGCAACTGTAAATAGAAGGCTTTGTTTGATAGTCTTATGCTGATGCTGTCTGAATAAATTATGCCATTGGATACAAAGCGGTTTAGTTTTGAGACCTAACCCACGAGGGGGGAAGGCACAGTGGTCTGCTTCAGGAATTCCAAGCAAGAAAACACAAAAAACAACCCAGAAAGGGTTCGAACAGCTACTTTCACGCAGAGACATGCATTTGGAATCTGTTCATCGTTACGGGGTCAAACAAGAGGGTAACATTACTGAAACAATGATAGGGCTACTTAGTATATAATAGAGCATACAGATTTCAAGGAGGAAACGTATGAAGACGCAGACTTCCTCGTTATCAATATGTGCGGCATATCTTTCGTGTTAACGAAAGTAAATTCCCGCTTTACCTCTTCTTACGTGTCAAATGAAATGAGTGCCATGAGGAATAGAATATTTGTTGACTGCGTCTCTTCTTGCTTCCATCCTTACCAACATATTTCTTCATTCTCGTGGTAATCATGACATTCTATGTGTATGCTGCAAAAGATTGCAAGTGGACAAATTCGACATTGAGGTGCAAAGCGTTTGGTATCTTACATTATATTCAATCCGAATAAGCTTCCGGTGTATTTTTACTTCTTTTGTATTTTTAGATGATTATTAACGTTACGGAAAATTATCTCACATGCTTTATGTTGAATGAGAAACATTGAATGATCCATTTTGCTTTCCCTACGTTGAAATGATATAATGTCGGCGTCAACAGCCTTCTTCCACGCCGGAAGCTGAAACTTGTATCATTCTGGATTAATGATAATTGAATGTCCCAAATGTATAAATAGCCCACAAGGCGACGTCAGAAACCATCAGGGGAGAACGCCGCATAAAAACCAAACGTGCGCGCGCGTCTCCACTCTGAAGAACCGTATCGGAGAATCACGGCAAGCATTTCGCTGAAGAGCTACCTCGTCAGAGAGCCGAGAAACGGTAGCGTCGTAGCAAGTATTTGCCAACACACTGATGGTGCATTTACTTCCGGGTGTAGGTCGGCGTTACCTCGCTAAATTCACTTGACATTCGTTTTCCACATCGAAGACTCGTACGATATAATCCACTGCAAGATGACACAATTAGAAAGTAAATTTAATTTCTGGACTCCAAGAACGGCGTTCTTCACATAAGTAACACCTGTTTGTGTGTGCATTCGGGAGGACGACGGTGCAATCCCGCACCCGGCCATCCTGATTTAGGTTTTCAATGATTTCCCTAAATCGCTTCAGGCAAATGCCGGGATGGTTCCTTAGGAAGGGCACGGCCGATTTCCTTCCCCATCCTTCCCTAATCCGAGCTTGTGCTCCGTCTCTAATGACATCGTTGTCGACGGGACGTTAAAACAGTAATCTCCTCCTCCTCTGTTTGTGTGTTTAAGGTTGCGTTTTGAGGCTCAGGCAACATCGCAGTGACTATAGTCCACCTCTGGCCGCCAGTGTGTCGTTACCTCAGAGGTTCCCTTGTGCGTTGCAGTGCTTGTACTATAAGACACAGCAGTTCGAATCACGGTAGCAGCCGCTGACTACAACCTTTTATTTTCCATTTTAATTAATGGAGTTGCAAACTGCTAGTAAAAATTCCTTATGCGAAATCTGAAGAATGCCTTTAAACATCAATCTTCGTCCGATTTCGACTTAGTAAATTAAGTTAATATCATGGATTTCTGCTTTGCAAATTCCAAGGTGCTTCACTGTAAAATAGGTCCTGAAAAGATTCAAACCGACTGTCAACGATATAAATTTGAGCTTTGTTCGTCATATAGGTCTAACATGTCAGAAGGTTGTTTATGAAGTGCACATGTTCATTAATATAGTTCCCTTCTTCTAAATTTTTGCAATAGCATTTAACTGTAGACGTTTTCTAACACCGACGTTAGCAATTCCTTTCCGTTCTCTGAAACCTTCAAAACGACAAATTTTTCTGGTTTAAATCTGATGACCTTAACTATCACTTCCGATCAACAATAAATACTTCATGAACCCATACATGGAACTCCAAATGTGCAGTGTTCCTGCGCTGCTACAGAGCATGCATTGCAAGGTATTCACACAGTTTATCGCATAGACTTACCATAAGGAATGAAACAAGAACTGTAATACACTTTACACCACAGACGCTCACTCTGGCTTGACGAAAACATCCAAACATTGACCGAAAGTTGCACAAATAATTGAGTTTGAATCATCGAATGTAGTGAGGTGGTTTAATTTCGTCCCAGTCTATAAAATTAATTTCGGGCCATACTCAGCTCTTGCCGATTAATGTGATATAATACCCGCCTACTAATCAGGGCGTCCGTCTCCGTTGCTTTTGAGCGTGAATGGAAATTGTAGAAATTTTCTGTGGAGCAACATTTAATAATAAAGCGTTTTAAATCATCAAAAGCGATGAGCGGTAGCAGGCGCTTTCGATAAAGAACGGGGGGAGTGCAGCGCCGCTGCTGTCGCCACGGCCGCTGCCAGTAGCCAGCAAATGGATCCCGGAGCTTTGCCGCATACGGCGTCCAGAGGAGGACAGTCTGCGGGAAATCTGCCGCAAAATCGTTACTGGATAAAATTTTGATATCGGTGTGTCACAAAGCGAAATAGATTGAATCTGTGCTACCATTACATTCACGTCTTCAGCATTCAGACAGAAGAGGCTATAAAAATATTTTATGCCAGCTGCTCTCGATCCGCTGATATTATGAACAGAAACAACGCACTAGACCACAGGCGTAATCAGCCTAGGGTTTCTCTGTCATGGGACACGTTTTCCTCCAGGAAGTGCCGCAGTCTACAGTGTTGCCAGATTGTGCAGAAAACCGGACTTAGAGAATTAGCGAGTTGGCCAGTTTTTTGTCCCATGTCGCGATCGGCGCGGACTTAGCCTCTGAAGCGGCCGGCCGCCGGTCGAGTTTTATGTCAAAGAGTGCACCATGTAAGTATTCAATTCGTGGCCGTAATACAAATTTCAATTCATTTCTTCAGCTTCTGTCATTATCGAACATATCTATTTGTCACAAAATTATTGAAAAATTGAAACAAGAAAAACTTGCCACGATACAGGTAGTACAGGACAGCGAAAATAAAACTGACAGGGAACAACGGGTTACTGCAACTAATACCATCTGGGTGTCTAACACCAACAACTAGTAGTTGTCACGTGTGTGCACGTACTTGCCTCACATACAGTACAGTCTGTTCCTCATTCTAACGCTTCCTTTACCATTTACACTACATTATCTGTCCAAAAATTTCCGAGACTGATTTTAGTCCCGGCGTATAAGCGACGGCAATGCAGTAATTAGGGTGGCAGCTTGAACTAACGGCTCTAAACAACAGATGTGCATTCGACCAGTCAGTTGACAGCAGGCATTGTTAATTGGAATACGTGCAGATGTGGTGTGTGTACGTTGTTCTGTCACAAATTGCAATACACCAAGATCTCTAAATCAAGGTTTCAAGACCTTCTCCAGAATGTCTTGAAGAAGAGGGAAGTGTGTGCAAAGTTTGTCCCGCACAACTGACTCCCGGACAAAAACAACGTGTGGATGCTTGCCGTAACTATATTGAGAAGCAAAACGCGAACAATTATTTCCTGGAAAAAATCATCTCAGGTGACAAGAATTGGTATTATAAAACCGAACCTACCACAAAACGACAAAGTGCAGAAATTCACAAGGAGGGTCATTGTTTAGACGACACAACCGGCGTTCAAGCCAATGCGCCACAGAGGTTGAACGACATCCCAAAGAAGGACTTTTCTAATAGTTTCACATGGTTGTATAAACGTCCTGTGCTTTGTGTACAAGTAGTGGGAGCCTGTATAAAGCACCTGAAGTACTAACACCGCCATTTTAACTTTTACCTATTGTTTTATGAAACCAGTCTCGAAATCTTTTAGGAATGACGGGGGCTATATTCTCACGAAATGTCGTAAACAATTTTTCGGCCAGATTCATTTTGTCACCATATAAAATTTTTGCAAAAGTTTAAAAATAGGTTTTTATTGGCTAATCCAGCATTTTCGTGCAGCCTCTACTTTCTGCATATGGTACTGTCTCTCTCTGCACCCCTCCGCCCTCTACCTAACTGATTGTGACGTAAAATTAGTGTTCGCAGTTCATATAAAGGCTTATAAGCTGCCAATGTTCCCAAGGCACACGCTGCGAAGTATCTGACAAACATAAGACAATAAAAATATCTCAGCCACGCATCTTACACATACAGTAGTAGCATACAATGAGTGTAGCTAATAAGTTAATCTGTATACAGGTTGCTTCAGGCCTAACATACAGAAAACGAAGTGTTCCATCTGTTTCGGGAAAAATTAGGCTTACGTTAATCAATAAGGTCGAACTGAATGGACGACCTTATATTACAGGGATGCTACTGTAAAATGGAGAAAATGAACCTAACTTCATGATTTGATACACAAATTTGACACAGAATTAGCGTTGTCCAATAGAGCTCTGAGATCTGAACATTTTTAGTGTAAATTGTTTTCTTTGTATTTCGCTCCGATTATATCATAATAACCATCTGAGCAACACTCCCGGAAAGAAGAAGTTTTAGTTTATTGAGTAAAGTGTGTGCTTTTCAATGTTCCAGTGAAGGAAAAACAAAAGGATTTAACTTTTTATAACCTTTATTGGCGTTACAGGATTTATAAAAAAAATTGCAGAAGGGCACACTCCATTTTACGTATCAGGCGTTGAAAATTACTTTTTCTTTATTTTAAACGCATTCGTACAATCTTTAATTTGCTCTGAGTACTCCTAGAAACGATAACTGATCTTCACGTGTTCGATTCTTCATCACTGTCGGACACTGTTAATACACAATATCTTTGACGAGACCCTGAAACCAAAAATTAAGAAAGATAAAATTTGATCACCTTGTTGGTTAGGCCATTGGCCGTCTATTATCAAAATTTAAGTTGCGCATAGCCATCTAAGAAAAAATGTATGAGAGATCTATGTCCCAGGAACCACGTTAAAATTGCGTTATTGTCGAAACGTAGTCAAACAGCTCTTTCTGTGCGTGTAGGAGATAATCAGAGCTCTGGTCACCAATTAACTTTTCATAAAAGGAATCCCATTACTTGAGCATGGATGAAAGCACATCACGTACTTATACTCTAGACGTGATAGCCGTCTTGTTGACGTCACCAGTGCGGGCTTCTGTTTACCAGGATGAGCACTAGATCTGAAAGTTAGTCTATAGCGAGCAATTCGAGAAGTTCAAATTTTGAATTAGAATCCAGTTGCAGATTCCGATTATTCGCTCATTGACTGCGTTTTTAATGTGATACGGACGTAAATCAGCATCGTGTTCATTTCTACGTGCGGTACTTATGGTCACTCAGAAGTTCCGTGATTTTGTTGGTTTACATTTATTAAACAATGAATCTCTGCACTTCTGCCGCCTGTGACAAGCGTTTAGGTTTGATTTTTAGGATTATGAGTCTGTTGCACATCTTCAAAATGGAATTTTAGGTGCTTATTCGACAGAGCGTGTCCAAACTTAGTCTAGTGCGACATTCCTTTTATCAGTATCCAGTACCAGGGACAGTAAAACACGAAGATAAGCAGTAGTCCAGCCGCGACGGTACCGCCCCGGCCTGCATTGACAGCTACCACCATGCAGAAGCGCTGCTCGGTCACTGCTGGAGTGCTGAATATTCTTCGTGTTTTTCTGTTCTCGTTAATACCCATCGATGAAACGAATAACGCGCTAAACTAATCTGGGAGCGCTCTATCGAATGGGCACATAAACTTCCACTTTAAAAATCATTTAGTTTGTAATGGAAAACAAACCGACGCATTTCGTCGACACGGAGCGTCGTATGAAAGACGAGATGAGCAGGAATTCTCTGGGCTGACTGCAGCTACATGTTGCAAAAAAGAAATTGCAAATATCTATCGAAACCTCACAGAAATTGCGCCTGCCGACCCATAGGAAGACTCATGGCATATACCTCTTGGAAAAAAAAAAAAAAGTTGAAGCTCTCAGAAGACACGGTCGGACATCAACGTAACTTTGTACATGTTTATATCATTGATGGCTGTGTAAATGATTTGAGAGCTGCATTTCTCTGTGAGAGCTAGAAAGGCCACCTTAGTGCATTAGTGTAGTTATCAGAGGTGTTATAAGCGGCACCAACAGCGTGCGTTGTAGAGTGATCACTGAAGGCCATGGAGATGCCGCATATTTGTGTGAGACAGCGTTATCAACAACTGACGGAATTTGTGAAGGGCCTTATTATGGGTATTCATTTGGACGACTGATTAAATCATGCAAAATTCAGATCTGTGGAGCACTCGAATGCTATCGTGGGTCGATGTCATTTTGCATGGGAACGTGAGGGCAGGCAAACTCGATGTCAAGGTTGCGGTCTGTCACGTCTGGCCATCACAAGGGAGGATCGCTGTATTGTGCACCGAGCAAATCCTAACCTCTTGACATCTGCGCCACCCGTCGGAGAACAAGAGGCGGACTCCTGCAATATTGTGTGTCACCCCACCCCGTTGGTTCGAGACTAGCAGCAGCCGGGCAGGGAATAACACTCCCACGCTTAGGCTGCCGTTAACACAACAACACAAACAGCTGCGTTTGGAGTGGTTCCGTCACCTGGATGCATGGGCTGCTGATGCATGGTGTCGCACTGTGTTCTGCGTTGAATCGCTGTTCTGCACTATCTCGGATGGCCATCATCGCCGAGTATGGTGGCGACCTGGGGGGACAGCCCATTGTTCCAATATGTTAAGAGAGGCACATCGTTGTTACTCCTGGCATCACGGTGTGGAGGGCCGTAGGACACGTCTTCAGGTCACGGCTGGTAGTGACTGAGGGAACTCTAATGACAGAACGGTACTTCACAGACATCCTGCGCTCTCTCATGTTACCTCACATGTGACAGTTATGGTGCCATTTTTCAACAGAATGATGTTCGCGCAGTGACTGATCTGGCCATAGTCTCGTGGCCAGCAAGGTCCCTAACTCTGCCCCCGACAGGACATACGTGGGACAGGCTCGGACGTCAACTCCGTTTGAATACCGGTGTTCAGGGCATCAAGGACGAGGTACAGCATTTGTGGGCCAGCCTAGCTCATAAGAGAAGACAACGATTTTGTGACACACTTCGAGTACATACAGGCCGGAAGGGGTACAACGTAATACTGGTAAGTTAACTTACACTGCTAAGCTCTTTGTAAATTTGACTCGATTTTATAAGCACTGAAACATCACGTGGTCAAGTGGGGTGTGTCTGTATTTATACATGTAATTCAGTACTGTAAAAATTTCGTATGTCTGGGAAGAAATTACGGAGTAGAACTGTATTTAAAATTAGGTTTTCCTGCTGTTCTTACAGAGACTGAAAACGCACAACCGTAAATTTCATTATGCTTCTCTCCACACTAAAATTCTTCGGCAATGTAGGAGATATGTAATGGCGCTCTGTAGATTTGAATGAAGTACGGTGGAATCAGTCTGCATAGATAAGGCATATTGTGATGCATGCAGAAGTTCATTTATTTTCTATTGCTAGTAAAGAACTTAATGTCGTCCCGTTTTTAATTTATAAATATTTTTTTAATACATAAAGAATTAGCTGATAATGTACTAACTAATGGAGAATGCATAAAGATCGGCAAACATTTTCTGGAAGTTCTGTTAAAAAAACCGCATAGTTCCGTTTTAAAAAAATGATACACATCTCATGTTAATACGGTTTCAATAGCAACAGTTCGACATTTTATGAGGCCATAGTGAATATTCAGTGTTTTTAGCCTTTCAAAAAGTATCTAATTTGAAGTAGGTGCCTCACCCTATCTGTGGGATTCGAGGTAGTGTGCCTAACCGTAGGCCAGAGAGGTCGTGGCTGTTTGAAATTATTTATTGCCTATTCAACCGGAGGCTCCGATTGAAACGGTGCGAAAACTCGAACTCCGGAAAAACCACTCAGTGACCAGCACTGCTATAGACCGAGGCCACAAAAGTCGTGGGATACCTCCTAATATCGTGTCGGACGACCGTTTGTCCGGCGTTGTGCGGCAACTCGACTTGGCATGGTCTCGATAAGCTGTTGGACGTCCCTTGGAGAAATATTGAGCCAAGCTGCCTCTATATCTGTCCGTAATTGCGAAAGTGTTGCCGGTGCAGGTCTTTTCTGCACGAAATGACCTCTCGAATATTTCCCATAAATTTTCGATGGGATTCATGTCGGGCGATCTGGATAGTCAAACCATTCGCTCGAATTGTCCAGAATATTCTAAGATAATTGCAAACAATTGCGGCCCGATGACATGGCGCAAAATCATCCGTAAAAATTTCATCATTGCTCGGGAACATGACGTCCATGAATGGCTGCTGATGGACTCCAAGTAGCCGAACATCCAGAGTACTCAGTCCACTCCATGTAAACACAGCGCTCAACATTATGGAGCCGCCGCCAGCTTGCACAGTTCCTTGTTCACAACTTGGGTCCATGGCTTCGCGGTGTCTACACCACAATCGAATATTGCCATCAGTTATTAACAACTGAAATCGGGAGACATCAGACCATGCCACGGTTTTCTAGTTGTGTGGGACCCAACCGGTGTGGTCACGAGCCCAGGAGAGTCACTACAAGCCATGTTGTGCAGTTAGCAAGGGTACCCGCGTCGATCTTCTGCTGCCGTACCCCATTAACGCCAGATTTCGCCACAGTGTCCTAATGGATACGTTCATTGTGCGTCGTCGATTGATTTTTGCGGTTATTTCACACAGTGTTGCTTGTCTGTTAGCACTGACAACTCTGCAAAACGCCCCTGCTCTCGGTCGTTCAACGAAAAAAAAAAATGGCTCTGAGCACTATGGGACTTAACATCTGAGGTCATCAGTCTCCTAGAACTTAGAACTACTTTAACCTAACCTAAGGACGACACACACAACCATGCCCGAGGCAGGATTCGAACCTGCGACCGTAGCGGTTGCGCGGTTCCAGACTGAAGCGCTTAGAACCGCTCGGCCACTTCGGCCGGCCATTCAACGAAGGTCGTCCGCCATCCGTTGTCCATGGTGAGAGGTAATGCCTGAAATTTTGTATTCTCTGCACACACTTGACACTGTGAATCACGGAATATTCAGTGCCCTAACGATTTCCGAAATGCAATGTCCCATGCGTCTAGCTCCAACTAGCATTCCGTGCTCAGAGTCTGTTTATTCTCCTCGTGCTGCCATAATCACATCGGAAACATTTTCACGCGCATCACTTGAATACAAATGACGGCTTCGCCAATGTACTGCCTTTTACACCCTTGTGTACGTGACACTATCAAAAAATGGTTCAAATGGCTCTGAGCACTATGGGACTTAACATCTATGGTCATCAGTCCCCTAGAACTTAGAACTACTTAAACCTAACTAACCTAAGGACATCACACAACACCCAGTCATCACGAGGCAGAGAAAATCCCTGACCCCGCCGGGAATCGAACCCGGGAATCCGGACGCGGGAAGCGAGAACGCCGTGACACTATCGCCATTTGTATATATGAATATCGCTATCTCATGAATTCTGGCACTTCAGTGCACATTGATATTGTACCACCGGTTACCAACAGCATGATTACCTGCATTCGGATCGAAACATGAATGACTTTTCCAGAGCCACTATGCAGCGAGTGTACGCTGTTTGGAAACAGCCTCGCTGATTAAGATGGCGTCTAAATCCGGCTCACAGTTTTAATCTGGCAAGAAGTTTTAAAATAGCGTACGCTCCGCTTCAGACTGAAAGATTCATTGTGAAAACTTTCCCTTAGGCTACGACTAAGCCATTTCTGCGCAGTTTCCTTTTTTAGTGGTGTGCTCGTCCAGCAAGGTACGCAGGTGAACTTCTGTGAAGTTAGAGGAGACGAACCGACGGAAGTGCAGGTTTGAGGGCGGGATCTGAATCGTGTCTGGATAGCTCAGTTGGTAAGACTGTTGTCTGCTTCAGAATTGCGTCCCAATCCGGTACAGAGTTTGAAAGCTTTCCGAACCAGGTAGTTGGTTGGCTATTTTTTTTAACACATTTAGTGCCACGGGTATCAGTTCAGGTGACATGTACGGTAGTGACTTGTAAATAATAGATTTCAGCTATCAGTCGTCCTTTTTAAATTTTATTGGCAGATCTAGATTTCAGCTAGAAACCAGCCATTCTCAAAGCACTATCATTTTTGATCAATGCATATAATGCCTGGTGGTCGGGCTTCGTCCACAGTTCGTATTCAACGAACCGGAATAGGAAAGGAAATGACTAATAGTGGTACGTGGTACCCTCCTTCATGCTTCATGCACCGTACGGTGGCTTCCGGAGTATGGAGGTTGATGCAGATGCAGGAGATATTCTCTTTAGGCAAAGGTACCCATTCACAAGTTGATCGTACCTGCTGGCAGCAACAAATCCACCACGGTTCGAGAGCCGACAGGTAGAAATGGCAAACCTCAGGAAGTTGGGTATGGCAAGAAAGACTTCCAGTTTTTGTTTTTTTTTAAAAAAAAAGACAAGAAAAGGTACCTTGCAGACGGAAACGATCGAAAAAAAAAATCCCAACATTTCAGTTTCGACGGTCACAGAGTCGTATTCTGCAGACTAGTGTTCTTAATCGTAATGAAAAGTACCGTGCTGTTAATGATGAAGGTACCCTTCCATTTTGTATCACATAAATTAAGACATTTTCTAAATTCTGATAGTTTGGCGCGAACATAAATCTTAAAGTAATTGGATTACACATGTCCTTCTCTATTATTCGAAAGAGTACTTTTCAGATGATTTATTGCTGTTAAGTGCAATTGGTTGGTAGTTACGGTATGTGATGTACTAAGCACTGGTGGAAATAAATTATTACTGCTATTATAGTAAAGTATTTTACATACTTTTTTGTTTTGTAATTATTAAATAATAGGTATCTGAGCCATGTTAAAACAGAGGATTACGCAAGTTTCATTTGTAGAGGGGAAAATACCAGCTGTGAACAGGGAGACTCTACAATGAAAGTAGCAGACATCCATATCAACAACAAAAACAGATGGTGATGGATGATGAAATACACTGATAAGCCAAAACTTTATGACCACTGGTCACCGCGACGTTGGATGCCGCCTGGTAGCTTTGCGGGCACGTGACGCGGTGACAAAAGCATGTAAGTGGAGCAGACACGGACAGCGGATCGCCCTAGCGAAGATATGGTCTGCAAGTGGGGGAATCCATTGAGATAAGCGACTTTGACAAAGGGCACATTATAACTGCGCGGAGCCGGTTAACGAGTATCTCGAAAACGGCGAAGCTGGTCGAATGTTTACGTGCTACTGTCGTGAGCATCTACGGAAAGAGGTTAAAAGGACCGTGAAACTACCACTAAGCGCTAAATTGTCTGTCGTCCACGACTTTTCAGAGCACGTGGGGTTCGGAGGCTTGTCTGCTCTGGAAAGTAGGATAGATGGTGAGCTGTGGCATATCTAGCGAAAGAGCACAATGGTGGTGCACACACATATGTTTCGGAGCACATCGTTCATAGTACATTACTGAACATGGAGCTCCGCCGCAGACCATCCCTACGTGTTCACATATTGACCCAACGACATCGTCAATTGCGACTGCAGCGGGGGCGGAACCATCGGGATTCGACAGTCGATCAATGGGAACTTGACGGCTCCTCAGATGAATCACATTTTTGATACACTACCTCGCTGATCGCGTCCACAAACGCCTTTATCGAGGTGAAAGACAGCTCGAAACGTTCAGCGCGCCACGAACACAGGTTGGTGGGTTTAGTACTGTGCTGTGGAAGAAATTTGCCTGCGCTTTCATGGCACCTGTGGTAATAATCGAAGACACGCTGATAGCTGCGAACCACCTGAATCCCTTCATGCTTGATGTTTTCCCCCATGGCGATGTCATATTTCTGCAGTACAATTTTCTGTGTCTCGGAGGCAGAACCGTGCTACAGTGGTATGAGGAGCATTATAGTCAACACACGTTGATGTCTCGGCGACCCAGTTCGCCTGATCTAAATGCTATGGAACCCCCCTGCATCGCTATCGGGCTCCATCACCGCTTACTCAAGTCAATGGCCCGTTATTTTCGTGAATTACATGTCCTGTGCTTAGACATCTGACGCCACATACCTCCACAAACCTGCCAACAAAATTTTTGGCATCTGATCAGCATAATAAATGATGTATTTCGTTCCAATGACGGAAAAACAAGCCATTAAGCAGGTGGTCATAACGTTTTGGCTCATCAGTGTATACTTTCGAAATCACCCTAAATTAACGACAAACTGCCTCGCCTATCCCTGAACGAAAATCGGGATCCGCGCCTATCTGAAAACACAACCATACGAGACTATAGCTTGAGGTGTCTATTTGTCACCATTCGCTTCATATACATTAATCCAGTGCACAATGTTTGTTTCACGGCTGGTCCCGGTGGACGTTCGAGTCCTCCCTAGGGCATGGGTGTGTGTGTGTGTGTGTGTGTGTGTGTGTGTGTGTGTGTGTGTGTGTGTGTGTGTTTGTCCTTAGGATAATTTAAATTAAGTAGTGTGTAAGCTTAGGGACTGATGACCTTAACCGTTAAGTCCCATAACATTTCACACACATTTTTTTTGTTTCATCTCTGATGTTAAGAGTTTAGTGAAAACTGCTGCGTCTGTGTTCAAGGAAACTTGATATTTCACATATCAAATTCCATTGTTTACAACATCAGATTGAGTACCCGACCCACTCAGAAAACTACACAGGTCACATTTCTGAACTACTTCTGGGAAAGTGTGGGTGCGGTTCATATCTGTCCAGGCCAATAAAGTGCAGCGCTGTAATAACATACCTCTGAGGTAAGACCTACAGTAGATTGCTTTGTGATTGCGACTCACTAACTTCGAGATGCAGCGGATCCTTCTATATGCTTGATTATATCGAAAGAATCCAGCCAGCCGCTGGAGATGCCAACCAAAGTTCTCTCACTGAACCGTCTCATACCAAGGCGTATAAACGTTGGCGAAATATTTCTTTTATTAGGGGATATATTTTACAGATATATTTGTTGTTGGAATGTCACTCATTATAGAGCTACTAAGTTGGTCTGTACCACTAACCATCAGTTCTGATTATCGGTTTCGGTTTTCTCATCTTGATAAAAATACCTTCATTACTCTTATTTATTTATTTATGCATTTATTTTACCTGGCAAGATAAGGGCCTTCAGGCCCTCTCTTACACCTAACCAGGCATACTCAAATTGAACGAATTTCAGTTTGTACAGAACATTAAGGACATACAACGTGTTATACATTATTAATGTTAAAGAAGAAAAAATAGAGATCATAACAGTAGTACAATGATAATTTTAACAATAAAAAAAATAATTATAACGATCAAGAATAATAATAATAATAATAATAATAATAGTAATGACTATACATATGAAAGTAAACATATTTTTCTTTTATGAATGTCAGTCCTATTGCTAGTTGGGAATGCAGCTTGTGAGTTATTCTCATCGAGCAGAGACATGAGACGATAGAATGGGGTGAAAGAGACATAGAAGAGGTAGCTAGGTTAGAGGAAGAGAAATTGAATGGTAAAATTCGAATCTATGATGGAGAGGAGAAAGAAAGAGATGAGAGGGGCACAACAATGGTGGCTATACCGTCCCTAATATGTAAGTTTTAAGTTCCCTCTTGAATGTTGAGTGGTTCTGGATAAGTCGTAGATCACAGGGGAGCGCGTTCCATAGTCGTATGGCTGAGATGGAGAATGACACGGAGAAAGATTTTGTGTTATGTAAAGGTACAGCCAAGATGCTAGACGTATCCGATCTGGTATTGCGGTTGTGGAATGATGATAGGTGTTTAATGTAAACACATCCGTATCTATGGTTAGTTCCATCAGAAAATATTGTTGTTATTTAAAGAATTTTACCTGGAGTTAACGTATACCTAAATCAGTGTTTCGCTTTTCACTACTCGGTTTCACTTCTCAAAATGAAATGTTGAGTTTAGAAATTGAATGAATTTTAGAACGGTATCGGATTTAAGTTATTTCTTCCAAATTGCAGCTTTCAGCAAGTTGGAGACTCAGTCCGGCACACAGTTTTAAACTGCCAGTAAGTTTTAGATACGTGAATTTTCAAAATTTTGGATTTGTAAACTAAGATTATTTACTTGTTGATTTTTAGCCCCTCCCCCCATGCCTCTTACACTTCTCGCATTACTTAAGTTCTTTATTGGTTGTTGCATTGGAATCCGCCCCATCAACTGAGCCCTTCTGTTAGTCAGATTGCTCCATAAATTACTTTTATACCAATTATAGTCATTAGTTTTTCATTAGTTATCCAGTTAGCCTGTCTCATCTTCATCACTTTTCCGTGGCATCTCACTGCAAAAGCTTCTCTTCTATTCTGATCTATACTGATTATCGCCCATGTTTCACGTACTTAAAAAGCTACGCTCCAGATAAATACTTCCAGAAAGTACTTTCTAACACTTAAATTCATATTAGATGTTAAAACAATTTTTGTATGTGGCTGCGACAGACGAGAAACAATTTAAAAATGTCAGCAATCACTGATGTCTCTACAATGACCAATTCACCCATCGTCGTTTATTTAGCTACTCCGATAACGGAACTCATTTAACAGTTTCGGTTTCTCATTCCTAAATAAATTCCATCAGCAATGCATAATTTACTTCGAGTACACTGCATTATCACTGATTTGCAGATGCTCACCAAATAACCTCCTCTGAAGACACTATCCATTCGGTTCAACTGAACTGATCTTCCATGACCTTTATAGCCTCTGATAGAATAACAAGGTCACACCTAAGTCTTGAAGTTTCTTCTGTGCTCCCTGTAATTTAACTCCCTTTCCAAATTTGTTCTTGATTTCCATTTTTGCTTGCTAATTGTGTAGACTGAGGGGGTGAGTTAAAACCATTGGATCTATATCACCTGGTAAGATGAGGCTCTTCAGGAGCTCTCTTAAATCTAACTAGGCATCATTAGTGCGTTGACATTAAAATGTACATAGTATATCAGTCCTATATTCAATAACGACATTAATATTAATTTTAAGATAATTATAATAAATATACAGTTTTACTGTAACACCAGTCACATTAACAAATGTTACGTAATTTTCTTGTTACTTTTCTGATGAGTGCGGGTAGTGATACAGTAATAGAAATACACTTCTGACCAAAGAAGTGAAGCACGAAGAACGAAATTAAGCTTAACAGGTTGAGAGGGTATGCGACTATTTCAGTGATTACAAAATCGAATCGAATTGACAAATAATTTGGCAGTATGATCCCACTGATCAGTATGACGTTGCACCCCTTCTTGCCTAGATGCACCACTCGGTTGGGAAGCCGCTGCATCCACTCCTGAGACAAGCTGGCTGACACCTGTTGTAACTCGTCATTGATATCCTGAATACTGCTACTGGAACGGAACTGACGTCCAAGCTGGTCCCACACATGTTCAATCGAGGACAGATCTGGGGATTTTGCTGGCCACGGGGGTGATACTACATCACGCAGACTGTTCATGGAGACATGTGTCATGGGTGGACAGCACTGCCCTTTTGAAAAATGATACCACGTACTGTCGCGTGAGACAAGTGCCAGTGGCGTACCATTGTTATGTCAAGAAGTTTTCTTGATCACTGCCCGTTCACCTGAAGTCATACCCCGTGGGTCCCCACAAAATGAGTCCGGTAGTAACACCGCTAGGCTTCTCCAAAACATTGGAAGAACGGGACTTACGCCGAGGTCTCCACCGTACTCGCTGGGGTGGTGTAGAACGCGATGAATTGCTGAACACAATGCGACTACATTCATAAGCAGTCCATGCTTCCCGGTCGCAGCAACACTCCAAACGCAGCCGCTTGTGTTATGGTGTTAACTGCAGCCTACGAAAGGGACCGTCATCTTCTAGTGCAGCTTCTGCTAGTCTCTGACTAATGGTGTTACTTTTTCTCGGATAAATGACTATGCATTTGGTGGTAAATACGGAGATCCTCCTTTGTGATTGTCTGACTTGGTTGACCGGAATCTTGTCGACGAGCATACATGCCCTCGGCTTCCCCTGCAATCCAACATCAGGTCACTGTCACCTTCAGATGCCCCACCAACCTGGATACTACACGATTCGACCAGCCGGCCAAATGGAGTCCCACAATGAGGCCCCATTCAAGCTGTTTCAATTGCTGATAACGCTGTCTCATACAGGTGCGCATTATCTCCGTGTCCTTCATAGTGATCACACTACATCTGATGTTGTTCTCGCGCCTTATTACCTTACCAGGCCTGGTAGCAAAACTAAACACGAACGACACTAATTTGTCCTGGTAGGCATTCGACCTGTTAAAGATAATTGCAACTCTAATAATTTACATATCTACCGATTGTGTATACGTGTACGAAGTTACACTGACATCCGGTCATGTTTCCTGAATGTTTCAATTTTTTTTGTTCAAAAGTGGTTCAAATGACTCTAAGTACTATGGGACTTAACATCGGAGGTCATCAGTCCCCTAGACTTAGAACTACTTAAACCTAACCAACCTACGGACATCACACACATCCATGCCCGAAGCAGGATTCGAACGTGCGACCGTAGCAGTTGCGTGGTCCCGGACTAAAGCACGTAGAACCGCTCGACCACAGCGGACGGCATTTTTTTTTTGTCAGGCAGTGTACATGGAAGCAGTAAAAAAAGAAATCAAATTTGCAGAATAATATGACTGGTAGGGGGAGGAGCGAGAAATAATTGGCTAAAATTAGAAGATGTGATGGCACGAAAAAGTAACAGAAATGACTCTCTGTCATTCGCGGGTCACTGGTTACATTTTCATTCAGGGTTCACTGGGTAGCTTTTTCCAGGAGCGCTTGGCTTAAATGAAAAAAGAGATGGAGAAAGATTTACTTTTTATGCATAGTTCCTGAAATGATGCTGGATGTATCAGATTTTGGAGTACAGCTATGAAATGATGATAGGTACTTGATATGTGAAGGAAGGCATTGAGGCACATCAGAGATTAAGAAAATGGTAAGAAAGGGTATGTGAATCTCTTGTCGCCTAACGAGTTGCATCCCTCCGCCACACACCGTTGGGTGGCTTGGGGACAATAAATGTAGATGTAGATGAAGTGAGTGTGGGAAGGGCTAACGTGGCGAAACGACCGAATGTTATACACATGTCTCAGGGAAGCCACTAGCGCGGCTATGGAGTTCTAAGACACTGAAGGACACTGGACTCGTATTCGGAAGGGCGGCCGTTCAGATGTCCACACAGCCATGTAGATTTAGATTTCCCTAAATTGCTTAAGGCGTATGGCCTTGTGAATTCTTTGCAAGGGCACGGCCGATTTCTCTCCTCATCCATCCCCAATCCGAGCTTGAGCTCCGTATGTAAAACCCTGTCGTCAACGGCAGGCGTTCGTGGCTAGCCAAAGTCGTCGAGAGCTTTCGCTATTAGAGGCGTCCGCCTGCTTAGCTGGGTGATAACGTGCTTGCCTCCCATGCACTGGCCCCGGGTTCGATTCCCGAACGTGTTGGAGATTTTCTCTTCTCGGGGACTGGGTGTTGTGTGGTCCTCATCATTTCAGCCTTATCATCGGCCGCGAGTCGTCCAATGTGGCGCCGACTGTGAACTTCCGGTCAACAATGCCATACGATCATTTCATACTATCGGAGGCGTGTTAAGCTGCTTCACAGTAATAACGATTTGGGGGGACTAACGACTCGACTAGTTTTGGTTTTATTTTATGTGTAATATGCCGCATAATCCGAACTGCTTCCGTGCTAATACTGACACGAGTGGAACCTCAACGTGTTAGAGGTCGTGCAACCCCATTAAATATCACCATCCATTATCTGAAGCTACAGTCTTGTGCCTGTGAAAGATATTCGTACGACCTCTGGTGTAGGTGGCGTTTCTACAGCTGCATTATTCTTCTCAGATTGCGTCAGCACACATTTAGCCATGCAGCGTATATTCTACGTACCATAGCGAATTTCGTGTGGTTACCCATGTGTGGTTATAACTAAACGCTCCTTGACGATTTGAATATCTACCACAGTTTAAATAACATCAGTAGGAGGAAGTTAGCTTCAAGTTTGACATTGAAGTCACTAGTGCTGTATGTCGATTGACATCTAAAGAAATTGGCCCGTTGTATTGTTGAAGGGACCACAGTGTTTTCGTGTGAAAGCAATTTAGTAAAATCTTGAGAAACCTAGTAACAGGTGCCCTGTCGTAAATTTTAACACTGCTGCTCTCGGAAATGGTTCCAGTGTCTTCAGTGAGGGAGAAAATTATCACCATTGTAGTTGTCCTTATTATGATACTTAATTTCTGGGATCTATTTGAGCATTCGACCTGCAACAATGGACGTTTTAACCTTTTATTGCAACCGCTCTTTGTACTTACGAGGCGTATTCGGAAAGTAAGGAACGATCGGTCGCGAAATGGAAACCACAGTGAAAAAAGTCCGATGAAGTTTTGCAAGGGTGTGTTGGGCAGTGTCTCTAGTATGCCCGTCGATCGCGTTACGTCGTTCTTTTTAGTTCTGAGCACACAAGGAGCACATAAAGATACCTAGAACAGTAGTGTCTCCCGCCAAGTACGAGGGCCTGGTGAAAAATTTCGCTTGAAGCTATGCAGCCAACATTACATAACTGTCGTGCGTTTTCTTCTCCAAGGCAATTCTCAGCCGCATTCTACAGGGGCAGTGAAGATGCTACTGCATCTTTTTCAATTGGAAATGTTTGATTACCCACAATACAGTCCGTAATTGTCTCCCTCTGAGTTTCATGTCTTCTCACATGAACCGCCGGCTATGAATACAATATTTTGGCACAGACAACGAGCTGTAGGCCAGCGTAGAGAACTGGCGGAAAGCACTGGCGGCTGCCTTCTATAACGAGGGTATTGGAAAGTTGGTACAACGCTACGACAAACGTTTAAGTCGGATGGGCGACTATGGAGATAAGTAGCTGGAAGCTGTAGCTAACTGTTGCAAATAAAACAGCTTTGATTTTCACTGTGGTTTCCATTTCGCGACCCATCGTTCCTTGCTTTCCGAATAGCCCTCGTATTTTCATCCTCTCAGAAATGGCATTCTTCTTATATTATGATCACCTGGTTCCGATCTTCTTGGACAATTTTGTCTGTTAAACTGTCTAGTTAATAATATTCTGCTTCAAATGTTTCGATCTTGTATTTCCTGTCATATTATCTCTGCTTCTTTCAGCTCTCCTTTCACTGCTATGATCTGCTTTGCTGTCTGTCTTAGCTTGAGTGCTAGTTTTGTTGAGCTCCGCAACGTTTCTCGTTAATGTGATTGGTTGCATTCCTTTAATACGCCCAGAGAGTTATATATCAGAATAAATGTCGGTATGCTACCAAATTTCCTTAATTTCTCTTAGCCTGTGTCTCACTGAAACGGTTTTCCGAAATTCGTACCCCTAAGAAGACAAGGTAAATTTCCAGAATTCGAATCAAGAACTGTTGCCAGCATGAGTAAATTATAAGTAGAAATCCTCGGTATAACAAAGCAGCTTAAATCACTTAAAAGCTACTACTCCCGCTCGACGGAAGATACATACCTTAACACGGTAAAGTTACACAAGTCACACCAATACTCAATAAAGGAAGTAAACGTAATCGGAGAATTACACACTCACATCACAGATGTCAATTTTTAGTAGGATTTTGGAACATAGACTGTGTTCTAACATTATGAATTACCTCGAGGCTGTTACACAGAGTCAGCAAGGATTTAGAAAATATCTTTCTTGTGAAACACAATTAGCTCTTTATTCTCACGAAATAACGAGTGCTATCAACAGAGGAACGTAGATTGATTCCATATTTGTAGATTTCCAAAAGGCTTTTTGTGCCGATCCTCAAGAGCGGCTTCTAATCAAATTGCGTGCCTACGGTGCATCGTCGCAGTTGTGTGACGAATTCGTGATACCGTCTCAGAACGTTCACAGTTCGTAGTAACTGACGGAAAGTCATCGAGTAAAACAAAACTGGTATCTGGCATTCCCCAAGGAAGTGTTATAGGCCCTCTGTTGTTCCTAATCTATATAAACGATCTGAGGAGCCCTGTTAAATTGTTTGCAGATGATGCCATTTACCGTCTAGTAAAGCCATAAGAAGATGAAACCAAAAAGTTCAATGATTTAAACAACATACTCTCTGGTGCGAAAAACTGCCCCTAAATAGTGAACAATGTGAGGTCATCCATATGAGTAACTAAAGAAATCCGTTAAATTTCGGTTAGCGATAAACCACATAATTCTAAAGGCTATTAATTCAACTTAATACCTAGCAATTACAACTACGACCAACTTAAATTGGAACGGTCACATAGATAATATTGTGGGGAAGGTAAACCAAAGACTTTATTGGTCAAACACGCAAAAGATGCAACAGGTCTACTAAAGAGACTGCCTGCACTACGCTTGTCCGTTCTGTGCTAGAGTACTGCTGTGCGGTATCGAACCCTTACCAACTAGGACTGACGGGCAACATCATAAAAGTTCAGAGACCGCAGATAGTTTTGTATTATACTGAAATGGAGGGGAGTGTGTCACGTATATGACACGCGATTTGTGGCAATCATTGAAGCAAAGGCGTTTGCCGTTGTAGCAATATATTTTCACTTAATTTCAATCTCCAACGTTCTCTTCCGAATACGAAAATATTTTGTTGACACTCACCTGCACAGGGAGAAATGATGATTGTAGTAAAATAAGAGAAATAAGGGCTTGCACGGAAAGATTTAGGTATTCAGTTTTACCGCTCCATATTAGAGAGTAAAACGTCAGAGAAATGGTGTGAAAGTGATTTAATGAACCCTCTGCCAGACATTTAAGTGTGAATCGCGGAGTAGTCATGCAGATGTAAAATTATCTTCCCTCCTCACAGTATTTTGGAGGAAATTCTTCCTGATCACTTTTCATTCTCTCTTGAATTTCTTCAGCGTCTCTCTCTGACAGTTACCACGTGTAAATGGTCGAGAAGCACTCAAACGAGTGCTCATAAACGTAAAACCACTTGACGTAATCCCAAGCGCGAGATGGTTAGGTCTATTTTCTCTCTTTGTTTGAAATGACTGTTTCAGCACAATAAAGATCTAATTTGATGACCGCGTTTTAGCGCCTCAGTTTTGTGGGTTTTGAGCTACATTTTTATTTGTAAATGTCTTTGGTAAGCATGACAGCTGTTTTCATTTTGTTATTATAGTTGTAAATAGCGGCGTTGTACTTGAGAAAATTCGTGGCCGTAACTAAATGGAGAGCTGTGACCCAAAACACAGGTTCGGCGAGTTTTGGCGCGTGGAACGCCGAGCAGGAGTACGCTGTGGTTGGACGAGCACTTTGTTGGGAGCGGAGGTGAAGCGTGTCGGTCACGGGGCGTCTGCTCCCTGCCAGCGCCTGATAGCTGCCTCCCCCTTCCCAACGCCTCGCACCACGCTGCTTCTGCTACACTCACCAGCTCAATATACTCTACGAGTCAGTCTTACAAAAAGCAGGCCTTTAGCATTTAACTCTATACTACAGGTAGTCAAAGTTTTAATTATCATCTCGAAAAATTAAAGATACGTAACTGTATTTTTTAATCGTCTTAAGGTTGAAGCTCTTCTGTTCATGTTTGCTTACAAATAGATTTGTTTTTGGAGAGGATCCGCCTTGAGCAAAGCACAATTCTATCTTTTCTTCTATGTTTTGCTGATGTTTCAGCATCATGACTGGGCTTTTATTTTCTTTCTATTAAACAGTAAAAATGCATTTTACTACTTGTATACAGTGTTTCAACTGTAAAAAGAGAGTGTCCGGTACCGTGACCTACTGGGGAACCAGGTTTTGAAATTTAGACCTCTTAAAACGTTATTTTAACCTTTTTATGCGCATTTTAACAGTTTGAATACAACAATTTTACTGGTAAAAAATAAAGTTCTACCGTAGTACATCTCAGAATCTGCGAGTCTGATTTTTTTTCGCCAGCGGTACCGGCAAAATCAAGCACTGCTTGTATACATAAAAATTTGAGATTTTAACACAATATTTACAAATTTGAAGGACAGACAAGTTTTTGTACATATATCTTGTTGCCCAATGCTGCGGGTTTCCTGCTTTTTTATGTTTTTTATTGCACTTGTGTTCTTTTACATTTTGTCATCTGCTGTTATATACAAATTAATGTAGAAAAGTTATTTACATCTAAATGTTACGACTGGGAATGTTATAGTTGGCCCAACATTAACTAATTCTATGTGGAAGATTATTTCTTTGTATGTGTGTGTGTATTTACTTTTTCTCGTTTCCTCATTATTTTCACTGTGAAAAACTGCAGTGACACTGAAAATTACATAGTTCAATTTTTCACAGTGAAGATATTGGGGAAACCAGAAAAAGTAAGTGAAACATATTGCAAATACAAACACACACACACACACACACACACACACACACACACACACACTCACACAAAAAAAATCTTCCACGTATAATTAGTTAATTTAGCCCTAACCATAATATTCCCAGTAGAAAATTTCGACGTGGATAACTTTTCTACATTAAGTTCTATTTGTTTGCAATGACAAACTTTGAAAGGAAACGAGTGCAATAAAAAATAAAAAAGACAAGCCGCAGCATGTGGTAACGATATATATATATATATATATATATATATATATATATATATATATATATAACTTTGTACTTCAAATTTGGAAATACTCGCTCAGAAGCTCAAATTTATGTGTGTTCAAGTACGTAAGAGCATTTTTCCAGTTTAACACAAAGAAAATAAAAGCGCATTAATGATGCTGAAACTTGAGCGAAACATGTCTGGGAAATAGCGGAAAAAATAAAATAGTGTTTTGCTCAAGGCGGAACCCCCTAACAAATAAAATGAAATGTCGTGTAGCTAGGGCCTCCCGTCGTTTAGACCGGTCGCCTGGTGCAAGTCTTTTGAGGTGACGCCACTTCGGCGACTTGCGCGTCGATGGGGATGAGATGATGATGATGATGATGAAGACAACACAACAACCTGTCCCTGAGCGGAGAAAACACTCCTATCCAGCCGGGAATCGAACCCGGGCCCCTTGGCATAGCATTCCGTTGCGCTGACCACTTAATTTTTTCATTTAGTTCGTTACTGTTCGTTGTATTTGGTCGTGGTGGACGTCACATGAGATCCATTGAAGTTTGTTGTTGATCCTTTCACTCAGTTTTTTATTGTAGAGACCAACCAGCTCTCTGACCGAATTCGCTGAGCTACCGTGCCGGGACCACTCAGCTATCGAGGCGGACTCATACAGAAATTTTTGTTTTTGTTTTTCAGTTACATGTCTTCACTCTCCCCATGCCAAACCAGTACGTTGTAGCACACTGATGAAGGGGAGTATCGTGCGGTTTCAGTTTTCAACATTTGACGGGCAACAACGCTTGCTGACGTAACGTTTCCTCCCCTCTCCACTAAATGAACGAACATAAATGATCCTGCCATTACGCGTTACTATGTCGGACACAACAATCCAAGTTAGACATGTTGGTTACGGTTGAGGGATTGCCGGCAAAAACTCCACTAGTCAGAAAATCACAATGACAAGAAAACGAAACAGAACACATATCTTAGTCCCATAAGCAGATAATTTGTTTTTGTTTCGTCTAAATGCTCTGTAGGCATTATGAATGGTATCAGAACTATTTGAGTGATACCAAATTATATTCTCTGTGTGTGGAGAAGGAAATGGATTGTACTTGTTGGAATTTTAAGCAGTTCAATAGAAACGCCACTTACCTGGTGCATAGAAATAAAATACACTCCTGGAAATGGAAAAAAGAACACATTGACACCGGTGTGTCAGACCCACCATACTTGCTCCGGACACTGCGAGAGGGCTGTACAAGCAATGATCACACGCACGGCACAGCGGACACACCAGGAACCGCGGTGTTGGCCGTCGAATGGCGCTAGCTGCGCAGCATTTGTGCACCGCCGCCGTCAGTGTCAGCCAGTTTGCCGTGGCATACGGAGCTCCATCGCAGTCTTTAACACTGGTAGCATGCCGCGACAGCGTGGACGTGAACCGTATGTGCAGTTGACGGACTTTGAGCGAGGGCGTATAGTGGGCATGCGGGAGGCCGGGTGGACGTACCGCCGAATTGCTCAACACGTGGGGCGTGAGGTCTCCACAGTACATCGATGTTGTCGCCAGTGGTCGGCGGAAGGTGCACGTGCCCGTCGACCTGGGACCGGACCGCAGCGACGCACGGATGCACGCCAAGACCATAGGATCCTACGCAGTGCCGTAGGGGACCGCACCGCCACTTCCCAGCAAATTAGGGACACTGTTGCTCCTGGGGTATCGGCGAGGACCATTCGCAACCGTCTCCATGAAGCTGGGCTACGGTCCCGCACACCGTTAGGCCGTCTTCCGCTCACGCCCCAACATCGTGCAGCCCGCCTCCAGTGGTGTCGCGACAGGCGTGAATGGAGGGACGAATGGAGACGTGTCGTCTTCAGCGATGAGAGTCGCTTCTGCCTTGGTGCCAATGATGGTCGTATGCGTGTTTGGCGCCGTGCAGGTGAGCGCCACAATCAGGACTGCATACGACCGAGGCACACAGGGCCAACACCCGGCATCATGATGTGGGGAGCGATCTCCTACACTGGCCGTACACCACTGGTGATCGTCGAGGGGACACTGAATAGTGCACGGTACATCCAAACCGTCATCGAACCCATCGTTCTACCATTCCTAGACCGGCAAGGGAACTTGCTGTTCCAACAGGACAATGCACGTCCGCATGTATCCCGTGCCACCCAACGTGCTCTAGAAGGTGTAAGTCAACTACCCTGGCCAGCAAGATCTCCGGATCTGTCCGCCATTGAGCATGTTTGGGACTGGATGAAGCGTCGTCTCACGCGGTCTGCACGTCCAGCACGAACGCTGGTCCAACTGAGGCGCCAGGTGGAAATGGCATGGCAAGCCGTTCCACAGGACTACATCCAGCATCTCTACGATCGTCTCCATGGGAGAATAGCAGCCTGCATTGCTGCGAAAGGTGGATATACGCTGTACTAGTGCCGACATTGTGCATGCTCTGTTGCCTGTGTCTATGTGCCTGTGGTTCTGTCAGTGTGATCATGTGATGTATCTGACCCCAGGAATGTGTCAATAAAGTTTCCCCTTCCTGGGACAATGAATTCACGGTGTTCTTATTTCAATTTCCAGGAGTGTAGTTATATACCATGTAAATGTTATTGTCAGGATGAATTAATATCTTATGACTTATTTATTAAAAAAGTAGGATGAAAAATGTCATATACAGAATACAATGACACCTCAAAACATTAATCTTTACGTCCATCATTACTGTCATCATTGTCTGTTTCATAATCACAACTAATTGCAGGTGAATCCGCTGATGCAGCAATGCCAAGCAGTCTTGAGTTGTACTCTTTGCTTGAAGGATATTAGAAGTATTCGGCAAGTTTTAATACGTTCCTAGCCTTCGCAGGTTTCACTCCAGCACGGGATGTGAAAGTTCCTGGTAAGTTGATTGTTTCGGAAGTTTTGAACTTCGGAGCTGTGATGATGCGACGATTCTATGTACTATGGTATGTGTGTTGCAAATATACAGCTTTACTTTGAAGCCAAACTGCATAGATTGCACACTGAAGCCTGGCTTTGTAGATGAATGTCGAGGCCCAAAGTTTCATATGATCATCATCATCCGTTCGTAATCGAAAGCTGATGGTACCATATATTCCTATCAAACCACTGAGATAACTATCTTGGGGGTCTTTCGACATTATTTTCTTAAAGTCTTCGATTATGTTACGCCGGGCTTCTCTCCCCATTTTCTCAAACCACCACAACCTCCAACACGTAGCCAGAAACTGACAGAAAGATAAAAAGATTAGGGACTGTATTTTCCTTAGATGTGACAGGCATACCACAATCAAAGAAATAATATGAAGTAACAATAACAATGTTTAAGTTTACTAAAAGATCATTAGAAGGAGAAGCCGTGTCATGGTTTTACCAGTACTGTAAAGGTTCCTTGGTTGTTGTCCTGATTTTGTGAAATAAAACCAATATGGTTGTGAAATAAAAAAAGTAGGAAGCATTTAACATCAAATATACATTTTATTTTGCAGAATTACTATTACAGCATTTAAGAAGTACATTTGTGGCCATCTGTCTCTTAAATCTAAAAGAAAGATAAAGACAGAGATAAGACTGAAGTCTGAGATATTTCAGATGTAATGATTTTGGATTTTTAAGAATTGGCGCCTTACAATCATGCATGCGATACCAATGAGTAATGACAATACAATAAATACTTAATACTACGAACTTAGTCATGCGAGCTGGTACCAATTTCCCGACGTGATCAAAACGTTCTCCCCACGCACTTTGGCGTCACTAACATTATACTCCTTTTTCATCTTTCTTGCTCTCTTTCGCCGCCATTCTGTACTGTTTGGATCCATATTAAGGTAAAAACTTGTAGGTTTGGAGTATAACCTCGAAGAACGAGGACGACTGTAAACCAAGTGTAGGTTATAAGTGGTTTATTGGGAGTTGAGCAGGGCGCTTCTGCGGAAGCTGCCTGAGACACCGCTGACTAGTGGGATTGTTGCTAGCTACAGTACAGGCTTGTGGGGTTTTTCGGAATCGTCATATTTTTAGAGGCTTATTCAATACGACTTGATGTGTTTTTGGCAGAAGCGGTTGTGTAATCACGTGTGTAATGATGAACACTACATGATGGTGCCTCCAACTCATTTTACTATTTTTTTGACTAGTGGGTTTTTTTCTAAGGAACCATCAATTAAACTTCCGCTACTTGAGCCCGTGTAGACGGAAAACTACGAGGACGTGCTGAAAAGTATTGCATCCGGATATTTTATGTGAAGACTCTTACAGCTTTGTAAACAAAACAAACGTTATTCATATTCTACATCTCTATTCTTCATGTCTATATATTTATTTCTCAGCACAGTTACCCATGCGACGAATACATTTCTCTCAGCGACAGACCAGTTTGTTGATACCGTCACTGTAGAATGCTTGACTTTGCTGACGGAGCCACAACTTCATCTCTGCTTGCACCGCTTCATCACTATCAAAGTGAAGCCCTTGAAAGTGTTCTATAAATTCTGGAAACTGATGAAAATCCGATGGGGCCAAGTCGGGACTGTGTGGAGGGTGATCGATGAGACTAAACCCAAGATATTGTATTGTTGTGGATTTCACAGTGTTCGTCGTCTGGCATTACCATGCTGAAAGAGAGGGTGCTCCATGTGTGGAGGAATTTTTAGAATTCTGAACTCGATTACAGCACGCCGTTTCTCAAGCACGGACATAATTACGTTACACACCGCTATGTTACACCCTATAATTCGGAGCCCTCTAGCGACAGAGGGCTGCAAGTATGTAGACATGAAGAACAAAGATGTAGAATGTTAATAACGTTTGTTTTATTTAAAAGCTTTAAGAGATTTCACATAAGAAATTTAGAGGCATTAACTTTCATCAAGCCCCTGTGTTTACCGTATGGGTACCCAACTTTATTAGGAATAATGTTCAGTGTGTGCGCTAAAGACTTTGCGTTGTTATTAGCGTGTGTCATGATTGACCGTTAGGTGCCGGTACTGATACAACGACGTAGCTGTGAAACACAAGCATCAGTGTGCATTACTGTTGCAGACATTCAACATGGGTCTAACGAGGTGAGCAGGGCTATACTCTTAAAGCTATTATATCAAAACAACAGCGGTAGTGATGCTGCTCTTCGCGAGCTCCACCTCACATTGCCCGTGAGGTCACTCTGTTACTCCGTACCACAACTGGCACATCGTTTCAAGCTGCCATCGAGATCACATCACCAGATTTGAATCCGAGTGATTTCTGACAATGGAGTTACATGAAGGATAGCGTTTACGAATAGGACACTAACTCACATCGGAGGTAGCCCACATCCCACCTGAAATGTTTCTGGCGGCAGCTGAGCAATCTCTGTCGTGGATGCTGATGGTCGTCACGTTAAACAACGTCTGAAACCTGGAACGTAAACATGGTACGCAATTAACAAATGAGACCTCCTCATGTCGAAGTTAAATTTTGCTTCTTTCATTGATTTAACCGTTATTTCTCTTCCGCACGCCCTTACAAATGTTTCCACGTTTCACTGTCTTACCCTCACTCGTTTTACATGGGGGCTCTCTCAAGCAGGGAAAGTTTAAATATATATAACAGACCTATTCATTGCGAAAGGATGCGTGTAGAGTGCTACGTTGAATGAAGCTCAAATGTAAATTCTATCAAATTTCTCCTGATTCTTATCTGCATCATCAGGAGAAGGCTCGCTTACATCGTCTCTTCTGAAGCCGTCTCGATGTCCCCACCGAATTTCTTGTCTGTAGGCTGCCGCCCCTAAAATACAATCTAAAGAGAGAGAATTTTGGAGTGGCTTTCGGGAGTACTACTACAATTCTACAACAAAGTCTCAGTACATATGGTGCCACCTCATTCGTTAATTCAAACTAAAATGGGGAAAATGGGTTTTCAAAATCATTTGCACCTGAGAGCCAGTCTGAACTCATTAATTAAAGTACCTATCACGGCATCTGATTATAGCCTTTCCAGCACCACAGTACGGACAAAATAATACATGGCATCTGTTTCCTCGTTTCGTCAATTCTAATCGTAATACCGGTTAGCATAAAACTTCAAGCCGGTCGGGGTGGCCGAGCGGTTCTAGGCGCTACAGTGTGGAACCGCGCGACCGCTACGGTCGCAGGTTCGAATCCTGCCTCGGGCATGGATGTGTGTGATGTCCTTAGGTTAGTTAGGTTTAAGTAGTTCTAAGTCCTAGGGGACTAATGACCTCAGCAGTTAAGTCCCATAGTGCTCGGAACCAACCACCATAAAACTTCAAGTTATTTTCTTAAGTGAGAAACAGCACCCAAGAGTTGTGTGTGTTCACAATCTTAATGGCATCACTAGACAGAGTGCAAACGTTTCCCACTGCAAAGGCAAACACTCCCCTTCTTTTGGCAATGCCTTAACAAATTGTTTCATCAGCCCCAATTTAATGTGAAGTGGTGAAAGTAACACCTTTCTGGGATCCACAAGGCTTTTCCTCTCAACATTTTTAACCCCTACCTGTGAAGTTTTTCTCAGGGGCCAAGCTTTTTTTATGTAGAGTTGCTTTCTGTCTCTACTGTCCCATTCCCAGAGAAAGCAAGGGAACTTTGTATAGCCACTTTGTTGACCAAGCAGCATTGAAATCACTTTTATATCACCACATAGTGTCCATTTGTGGCCTGAATAGCAGAGTTTGCTTAAAACTAGTTCAAGGTTTTCGTAATATTCTTTTAAGTGAACCGAGTGTACAACTGGTATAGAAGCATGCTTAGGGGAGTGTAGAAGTACTGCTTTAAGGCTTCTTTTAGAAGAATCAATAAAAAGTCTCCACTCATCAGGAGCATTTCTGTTTCGAAGCGTGCCATAAGTCCGGGAACATGACTGCAAAACACCAGGTTACCTTCTTGAGAGAAGAAAGATACAAACTCGTTTTCTGTCGATAGATACCAAGAAAAGGATGTATCCGGAGCCAACATATATTTATCTTTCAATCTAGATCCCAAAACCTCTACAGATTCTTTAGAAAGGCCTAGGTGTCTAACTAAATCGTTCAGTTCAGATTGTGAGACTGGAATGGGATCGGTTGTGCCAGGATCGTAGTAATCTCGTCTTCTTTGTTATCACCTTGCTGAGCCAGTGCCTCGTGATCATCTATATCATCCAAAGAACCTGGAGGAGAGGGTATTCCACTAATGTTTCTTATAAGGATAAGGAATACAAGGGCGTTATTTAATTATAACAGTATAACGAGGCTTTACAATGCCATACAGTTGTTATATTATATATATGTGTGTAGTACTTTCAGAGGTTACAATGTTATTAAATTATCATGTTCTTAATTTTTGTTCTTATACCGATTCTTATACTTTATTCTTACCTTTATTCCTCAGCAAGATTTATTATATTCCGTTGGTTGGTGCCGAACGTAGAAACAATCGAAACAAAGAAATTCAGAACATTGCGGTCCTCGCGCGAAGTCAGTTTTGCTATAGTGACATTTCTTTGTATGAATTTCACCCGGGAAAGAAACGTCATTAACATTATCGAAGAATTCACTTGTTGGCAATCATTTTGCGGCAAACCACGCAAAACGCATCACTTTTTAGGAAACTGGCGTTTGCAACTTATTATATCAATCAAGATGTTGTTGTTGTTATTGTTGTTGTGGTATTCAGTCCTGAGACTGGTTTGATGAAGCTCTCCATGCTACTCTATCCTGTGCAAGCTTCTTCATCTCCCAGTACCTACTGCAGCCTACATCCTTCTGAATCTGCTTAGTGTATTCATCTCTTGGTCTCCCTCTTCGATTTTTACCCTCCACGCTGCCCTCCAACACTAAATTGGTGATCCCTCGATGTCTCGGAACATGTCCTACCAACCGATCCCTTCTTCTAGTCAAGTTGTGCCACAAGCTCCTCTTCTCCCCAATTCTATACAATACCTCCTCATTAGTTATGTGATCTACCCATCTAATCTTCAGCATTCTTCTGTAGCACCACATTTCGAAAGCGTCTATTCTCTTCTGCCTACACTCCATACAAATACTTTCAGAAACGACTTCCTTACACTTAAATCTATACTCGATGTTAACAAATTTCTCTTCTTCAGAAACACTTTCCTTGCCATTGCCACTCTACATTTTATATCCTCTCTACTTCGACCATCATCGGTTATTTTACTCCCCAAATAGCAAAACTTTAAGTGTCTCATTTCCTAATCTAATTCCCTCAGCATCACCCGACTTAATTCGACTACATTCCGTTATCCTCGTTTTGCTTTTGTTGATGTTCATCTTATACCCTCATTTCAAGACACTGTCCATTCCGTTCGACTGCTCTTCCAAGTCCTTTGCTGTCTCTGACAGAATTACAATGTCATCGGCGAACCTCCAAGTTTTTATTTCTTCTCCAAGGATTTTAATTCCTACTCCGAACTTTTCGTTTGTTTCCTGCTTGCTCAATATACAGATTGAATAATATCGAGGATAGGCTTCAATCCTGTCTCACTCCCTTTCCAACCACTGTTTCCCTTTCATACCCCTCGACTCTTATAACTGCCATCTGGTTTCTGTACAAATTGTAAATAGCCTTTCGCTCCCTGTATTTTACCCCTGCCACCTTCAGAATTTGAAAGAGAGTATTCCAATCAACATTGTCAAAAGCTTTCTCTAAGTCTACAAATGCTAGAAACGTAGGTTAGCCTTCCTTAATCTTTCTTCTAAGATACGTCGTAGGGTTAGTATTGCCTCACGTGTTCCAACATTTCAACGGAATCCAACCTGATCTTCCCCGAGGTCGGCTTCTATCAGTTTTTCCATTCGTCTGTAAGGAATTCGTGTTAGTATTTTGCAGCTGTGACTTATTAAACTGATAGTTCGATAATTTTCACATCTGTCAACACCTGATTTCTTTGGGATTGGAATTATTATATTATTCTTGAAGTCTGAAGGTATTTCGCTTGTCTCATACATCTTGCTCACCAGATGGTGGAGTATTTTCAGGACTGGCTCTCCAAAGGCTGCCAGTAGTTCTAATGGAATGTTGTCTACTCCGGGGGCCTTGTTTCGACTCAGGTCTTTCAGTGCTCTGACAAACTCTTCACGCAGTATCATATTTTCCATTTCATCTTCATCTACATCCTCTTCCATTTCCATAATATTGTCTTCAAGTACATCGCCCTTGTATAGACCCTCTATATACTCCTTCCACCTTTCTGCTTTCCCTTCTTTGCTTAGAACTGGGTTTCCATCTGAGCTCTTGATATTCATACAAGTGGTTCTCTTCTCTCCAAAGGTCTGTTTAATTTTTCTGTAGGCAGTATCTATCTTACCCCTAGTGAGACAAGCCTCTACATCCTTATATTTGTCCTCTAGCCATCCCTGCTTAGCCATTTTGCACTTCCTGTCGATCTAATTTTTGAGACGTTTGTATTACTTTTTGCCTGCTTCATTTACTGCATTTTTATGTTTTCTCCTTTCATCAATTAAATTCAATATTTCTTCTGTTACCCAAGGGTTTCTACTAGCTCTCATCTTTTTACCTATTTGATCCTCTGCTGCCTTCACTATTTCATCCCTCAAAGCTACCCATTCTTCTTCTACAGTATTTCTTTCCCCAATTCCTGTCAATTGTTCCCTTATGTTCTCCCTGAACTCCTGTACAACCTCTGGTTTAGTCAGTTTATCCAAGTCCCATCTCCTTAAATTCCACACCGGCCGGCCCTACTGCCGAATTCCAGTCACCCGTGACTATTTTTAAATTTTCTAACCTACCTGCCTGATTAAGGGATCTGACATTCCACGCTCCGTTCCGTAGAACGGCCATTTTGGTCAGTGTTACAAGGCCAGATCAGTCAATCATCCAGACTGTTGCCCCTGCAACTACTGAAAAGGCTGCTGCCCCTCTTCAGGAACCACACGTTTGTCTGGTCTCTCAACAGATACCCCTCCGTTGTGGTAGCACATACGGTACGGCTATCAGTGTCGTTGAGGCACGCAAGCGTCCCCGCCAACGGCAAGTTCCGTGGTTCATGGGGGGGGGGGGGGGGGGATCAATCAAGATACACTATACTAATATCACGTACAAGAATTTCAAGTAAACGAAGAGTGTGAAGAAGCACTAGAACAAAGGGCTCAAAAACGGAAAAATGGAGATCTTCAAAAAGAGAACAACATTTCGAAGAATTCAGGCAACAAAGGGAAGCAACATCAAAAATAATCCGCAAAACCAAAAGAACCTTTGAAATCTCGGCTTATAAAAATACGCGGAATTAGAAATTTTTACTAAACTTCTAGAAACGTACTTATAATATTTATTTCAAAGATTAAAATGGTAAAATAGGATTAAATAACAAGTAAGTGGTGAAATACTAATAAAAATGTTTGATAGGTTCTTAAATTGTCCAGTGCCAAGAGTTAAATTGCAATTTCCAGCAAAATCACAAAATATGTTGGCAGATTTCCCACGAACAGAGCAAGAAATTCATGAAGCCATCAAATCATTCAAAAACAACATAGAAAGTGGTGAAGACTCCATTACACAAGAATTATTGAAATGGTCATAACCAAAGATTATAAAAGATAGACAACTGCTTTTTGAGAACATCCGGAAAACTGAAAACAACCAGAAGATATCCCCAATCTACCTGCTACATGAAAAGGGAGACAAACAAAGTGTAAACAATTAGAGAGGAGTGTCACTTTTGGTAGTGGCACACAGAATGTTATCAAAAATTCTTTCGGACAGAGTTGCAGAAACTTTAGATAAACAATTGGGGGAATATCAAGGAGGTCTCCGAAAGGAAAGGTCCTGCACAGAGCAGAGTTTTAACTTAAAACCAATAATTTGCCACATAATGTTAATCAGTATCACTTATTAATCTCATAAAAGCATTTGATTCAGTAGACATAGAAACAATAGCTAAAATCTTTAGAGAATTTGATGTTAAACCAAAATTAGCACACATAATTCGTGAAACTCTTACAAATTCGATACCTAAAGTTTACAGTTATGGAAGAAGTAGCTCAGTCATTTGAAACAAAATCTGGTGTTAGACGAGGAATGCCTGTCACCTTTATTGTTCAACTGTGTTCTAGAAAAAATTGAAAGGATCTGGAATTTGGAGCTAAATAATCACAAAATTTAACCAATAATTCTAGGAAGGAAATCAAACGGAATTAAGGTAAACTGCCTGGCTTTTGAAGACGATTTTGTAATACTTTCACAAAATATGTCAGGCGCAGTTATTTAAATAAATCTTCTGGAAGAAATAGCAAATAGAACTGGTCTCAAAATTTGAGCTGAAAAAACAAAATTCATGACAAATATAAAAAATGTACCAAAATTCGTAGAAACACAAACAGATAAAAATAGAGCGAGTCAGTAAATTTAAATATCTTCGAGAAATTATGAAACAGAACGAACTAAAAAGATTTGCAGATGACGAAAGAGTTAACAAAACGGAGAGAGCATATGGTTTGAAAAAAAAAAAAAACGCATTTACGACAAGAAATGCGTACCTTGAAAAACAAAACTAAAACACTATACCACAGTGGTACGACCAGAATGTGGATGCAATACAAACGGCAGATGGCTGGAACGTGAGAAGTAATGAGGAGATCTACATCACTATAGTGAAAATATCAGAATTAGCGGATAAAAGAAGATTAATCTTTTTTGGAAACCTCTACCAAATGAATGTGAACAGGCTCACAAAATAAACACTCCCATATTTCTGGAAGAAGAAATCGATAATAGCATGGATTACAGAAATAAAGAAAGCAGTAGAAAGAAATATCATAAAAGAATTGGAAACAACAGACAGGAACTTTCTTATAAGCAAAATACTACATTCAGAATGCTTTCAATGCAGAAGAAATGAGAAATCGGGAAGAACGTTGACGGAAAAAGGAAAATACAACATGGGGAGAAGGTGAAGGAGTGCCGGAAAGATAGAAAACAACAATAAAATCAGAGGAACTGAAATCGTTACGTGGTTCTAGTTGATCAACACGAAAAATAAAAAATAAAAATCGGGTTTGGAACACGGATTGCGGAAGTGTGAAGCCACGACGATAGCGTCTGTGTCACCGCTTCAGTTGAACCTAAAAAGCATACAAACTACCTCGAAAACTTTGACTGTCGTTTTCTCAGAAGAGCTCGAGTATCTACGTCTAATCTGCGACAAGTGCTCAATTATTCTGACCCCTCTTCCAACGAGAGAAGATTCTGGGAATTCGGGTAATGACACTTGTCGTATTCTACTCGGCAGCCACATATACTGCTTCTTTGGGCTATCAAATGTTGTCCTACAGCTACCCCACGACAGCTCCCATCGCTGAAAAAGGCGAAAACACTATCATCATCGGGAAAGGTAATGCTGACTGTTTCTGGGGTTCCATGGTGTGGTGTGAAGAGATTATGCTCGTAAGAGGCAAGCCGTCACAGGACCACTCTTCCGAAATATCTTGACAAGATACTGAGAGGGTGCAAGATGAATCGTGGCGGTAAGCTGTGCAAGGGTGTATTAATGGTCCATGACAACGTCTTAACGTATTCTGCACATACAACAGACACACTTTCTGTTTCATTCGGCTATCAAATTTTGCCTAATTATCCGTATTCTCCTGGAACTCAACCTATGGCACACAGTCACTCCTTCCTCTTTCCTCGATTGAAGAAAGCATCTCGTGACATGAATTTACAGAATAGAATCGAATTGATTTTACACGTGGAAAAGCAGCTAAAATGCAGACTCCTACAATAAAGTCTCCGACAAGTCATCCATCGATAGGAAAAATACGTCACATTCGTGGTCTGAGCTTAATTTTTTGAGGTTAATAGTTAAACCTTAATGACTGTCATCTATATTTATTTTTAGTTGGGAATTTGTCTGTCCTGAAATCATTAAAAACACCAAGAATAAGAGTAAATGAAATACTACGTAAGGTTTGCGGGATGCTTTAGCAGTAGTTGCTATGCTTGCATTAAATGGTGAAGAAGTTGTCAAAATATTGTAAGAATATAAGTAATGGACTAATATAAACAATATTAATGTTGGTATCATTAAAAAAACAATACACAGCATTAAATATTTGAACTGAGAAAAGAGCAAGTGATCTAGTCGTTTTTTCTAGATTAGATCATTAGATATTTCAGAAGATACTAAACAGCTATGGCTAAAAGATGTTTTGCAGGCAAACAACTTTTAAAAAACATTGTTTTAGTCAATGAAACGAGGAAGGCTATCATCAAAACATGAATCTGGATCCTGTTACTGTATGGCTGCGAAAGCTTAAATGGTTCAAATGGCTCTGAGCACTATAGGACTTAACTTCTAAGGTCATCAGTCCACTAGAACTCAGAACTACTTAAACCTAACTAGCCTAAGGACATCACGCACATCCATGCCCGAGGCAGCATTCGAACCTGCGACCGTAGCGGTCGCGCGGTTCCAGACTGTAACGCCTAGAAACGCTCAGCCACGCCGGCCGGCCTGCGAAAGCTTAAGTATACAGGGTGTCCGAGGAGGAGTGGTTAATTTTCAGGGATATGACAGAAACGATCATTCTAAGCAAAAAAGTCTAGTAAACATCGGCTCTAAAATGCATACCTAACAGCTATGAGCATGTAACGCCGGAAATGCATATACTCCTATTTCCATCTATTGTACTATTATTTTTTTTCCTTGTTTTGTTACCTCAAGATATGACATTTCTGTCTCTTTATATATTGTAATTGTTTTACTGTTTGTATATATATATTTATGCACTCATGTCGATGTATAATTGGTTTGTTTCGTAAATATTATTTGTATTTTTACGCTGGGTCTTGCCTAGGGAAAACTGCTATCGAACGATTACGTCGATAGGTCGTGTGACGAATCAAAGTGTGTAGGATCTTTGGTAGTGTTAACTCTGCCGCGTGGAGCGCGGGCAGAACAGTGGGAGTCTGGCGGGAGCAGAGAGTGGAGCAGGTGTTGTGTGACGCTCCCGCGAGTTGCCGCGCTTTCGGGGTTTGGCAGCATGTAATTGCGCTCGACTCGCGATGATAGTTTCTGACATGGTGTCGCGGACGGGAAGCATTAGCTGGCGCACATCAAGAGCCCGTTTCGCCTGGTGACCGTGTCGAGAAGAAGGCGCGCCAACATCCAGCTTCTGCAACAGCGACGGCCGACAATGAGTGACTGTCGCCACCTCCTCGATCGACGGCTTCAAACCTTCAATCAACCAACAAGGAAGACTAAAAGCACGTAAAGTTTCAGAACCGTATGGCAGACCTCAGCTTTTCAAATTGTTCCATTTGCCTCGCAAAATTACAGCAACTTAGCATGAACCTTTGTTGCTCATTGTCCCAATTGCATTGCCAAGCAGGGTCCCTTCCTTTTCCGAAATGAGCCCGAGGGTCGTTGAAATTCAAACGCCAGCATCATTCGATTTCACTGCTTTAATTTCAAAGTTCAGCTGGCTACAATATTTGGGTTACACGAGCACAAATTAAGAGTGCGAGTTTTGTTAGCATATTTTAGCTTACCTGTGACTGCAGCTCAGCTTGGTACGTACTAAATTTTACTATTGTTAATAGTTCAGAATCATTTAATTCAAGTTCAAAGTTAAATCTCTTGTTTCTAAATTGCGTAGAGTCAAGTTGCTTTTGAAATGATTGTTGAGGTAGTCCAAGACTAACCGTATTTTACTGGATTTCGATGTGCTTCAGAAAGAAAGCTCACTATTAATTTCAGTCACTAAATTAACTTTCCGTTTTCTGGTTTTATTAATTCTTCTGCTAAATTAAGTCAGAGTGTAGCGAAATTTATTACTTCTGACAAACTTTCAGTTTTCACACTACACGTGTCAACCTTCAGTTGCCACGCTTCTAGTGCTAATTATATGTGTAATAACCTTACTTTTTCAGTTACTATAGTAATTGTCCTTAGGACTGGCGACCGTGATTTCCTCCAAATCTCAAATATCTAATTACCGCTAGTTAATTGTTAACGTAACGGCCGCACATTTACTTTCTTTATTAACTTTATCCCTTTTCAAAATTAATTTCCACCAGTTTCATTTGCATTTTTCCTTTCATTTAGATGTAACCCTTTCCTCCCTCTTTACCGATAGATTAACTTCGGTGACGATTGCTTTTCCCAAATTTCCATTAGGTACACGCGGTTTAATTTTTCACTGTCTTTAAGGTCGATAAGTGAGGGGGGAGGTTACACGTGGCGACCGTGACAGGACAATCTTCAAATTTGAGGTTGTTCTGGACACGAATTTTGCATTGTACAAATCTCGTAACAAAGTACTGGTTACGTACAGGCCGTTACGTCAGCGAGAATAAGTAGTGGGAGTAATCCTAATTATATTTGAGATTTGGCAGTTATATTGAAAATTATTAAAATGAGTGAAGGCAACAATTGCCAAAATTTGGTAGACTTGGATACGGAACAATCGGTCGAACAGTGGGAAACGCGCACCGCGGTACCCATTGTTCAGGGGCAGGGGGCTAGCATGAAAGACGCGACCGCCGAAACGCAACAAAGAGAAGAAATGGAATTCCAAACTTTAGAAAACGTTTCGGAATCAGAAGTGAAAATCAAATCTGAATCCCTTGATGACGAATACGGGGGGACAATTAAAGAGGAAGCCGCTACGGAAGTAAAACCGGTAGTTTCCGGGAATTTAACTGATTTATTGAACGTTTTGATTAACGAAATCAAGAGTCAATCGGTCAAGCAAGAAGCTCAGTCTGAAAAATTTGAACGGATGCTAGACAATCAGAACAAAGCTATTAACGTTGTTAACAACAATGTTGAAGTTGTTAACACAAAAGTTGATAAAATCAAAGACGATATTGTCGTGATTAATACCGAAATCGGTAATCTTAAACAGGAAATGATAGGCGTTCAGGCGGAAATTGCGAGCATAAATACTCGTTTTGATTCCGAAATTAGCAGAATCGAGAAAAGCGTAGGAGACGCAGTTGCTCCGATCATCGAGAATAAGGTGACGGAACAAATTCAATTAGTGAAAAAAGAGGATCAAAAGAAGGTGGAAACTTTAAAGGCTTTAGTATCCGAAGTAGATACCAAAGTGACGAAGCAGGCTAATACCTGCGAAGAGAAAAAGAGGGAAGTGGAAACGCTTGCGACAACCACTTGCCAAGTGATTACGAGGGTGTCGGAATTAGAAAGGAAACTTGACGAAAAACAGAGCTATGTGCCAATCTATGCACATAGTTCGGAATTGTTGACGAAAGAGGAGCGGTTCGACCCCTTGAAAAAAGGCGGTATACACGCGACGGATTTCATTAAGAATTGTGAAAGAGTTTTACCCAGATCATGGACTAATGAGAGAAAAATTAATGCGGTTATTGATGTGTTGGCTGGTGATGCCAAGCGTTGGGGCTTAAACCTCAACATTACGAACATGACTTTTGACGAGTTTAAAAATTTGTTTCTGGCTGAATACTGGTCAGAGAAAAAACAGCAAAGTGTCTGGCGCGAATTTGTCGTATCGAGGCCTTTCGATGCGAATTCGCGCGGCTCGATGAAGGAGTTTTGTGAGGGCTGGATCCGCAAGTTGGATTATTTGCGTGATCGCCGCACGGAATCCGAAATAGTCTGGGAACTCTACATGAAGCTTCCAGATGATACAAAACGCTACGTAGGGAGCAATTACAGGACAATAAATGATTTCCTGGAAAGAGTGGAGGACGAGGACAATTGGCGCAATAATCGCGACAGTGGCAGAGGCCGTGGTAACAACAACGGGTACCACAGCAACCACAACAACGATAACCACGGGAATAATGCATACCGCATCCATGGCAGCAATAACAATAATGGTTCGGACCGTAATAACAATCGGTACAATGCAAATAATAACAGGAATGACGGAAACCAGTATCATACTAACGTGATACGGGCTTCACAGAATAGTAATAACGCCAGAGGGTGTGATCAGCCGCCTCAGCAGCATCCGGGGACTGTATCTGCTGGGACGAGACAGGGAAACCATTAGCCGCGCCGGTGAGGGGCCGACCGGGCGTGGAGAAATTTTGGCGGCCCAATAACAGTAGAAAACTCAGGTGTCGTTGTTATGAAAATTCCGTATGGAATAATCAACGGCGGGAGAGTGTGCCAGTGTTAAGAGAAAGGAGTGCGCCCACAAGTAGTAGATCAGCTGTATACACGGCAGTAGAAGGTACATTCACTGTCTGTGAGAACAATTTAAGTAGTGTTCCGGAAATCGATTATAAGGTGCCAGCTGTAATACCCACAGCGGAACTGGAGATTGAGTTTAAGAATGATTCGCAATTGTTGAGAGAAGATCAGATGTCGGATAAAACGTCCGTCATCGAGCGAGGGGATGCAGAGAGGGATGAGGTCTGGTTAAGGCAGTTCGGTCGCTTATACGACGAACTAAGAGATTATAGGGGCCTGTACGGGAGAAGTATTTATGGAGAGCGCGGGCAGAATTTACCGCGTCTCGTCCCACAGGAAGATAGTATTTGTAAAGTGTTGGAAAGTTCTGGCCCTAACCGGCAGACTTTACCAGAAATAGTTGATGTTAATGGGGAGCACGAGCAAGATTCGTCGTGTTTCGTCCCGCAGGAGTTGAATGTTGAAGTAGTAACGGAAAGTTCTGGCCCTAACCGGCAGACTTTACCGAAAGTTGTAATGGTAGAAGTAGCCGACGCATCCGACGCGAACATCCAGTTTAAACATTGCGAGAGTATTAAGGAGAAAGATTACGAAAATTTTAGTGATAGCCGGACACGATTGGTAGAAAACCACGTAGATTACAGTGTGTATGAGGTTAGAGCTGACGTTATACGGTCAGACGATAGCAGTGTGGGTTGCGCAGATCCAGAGGAAGTAATTGCAGATACTACTGGGCACATGTCTCCAGGTAGATTGGCAGATGAGATCAATCTGATTAAAGAGGAATCAACGAAGGTGACAATTAGTGAATTGATAGCAAAGCTACACTCACTAGTTGACGAGTTGCAGGAAAAGGTTTCGGTATTGGAGGCGACGCTACAGACTAAGCCTCAGGACAAACGTGTTGAAATAAAAACTGTATGTGAACAGAGGCTGAAAAAGCCGCCAGATAAACTGGATTTAGGATCAAAGCCGGATGGTTTTTTCTGGAATGACCTGGATATAGACGAGGATTTACTGTGGGAAAATAAAGAAACAGTCGAGGACAAGTGTAGACAGATAGTAGTGTCTGTTAATATGCACGACCTACAACTAAACGTGTTGATTGACACCGGTGCAGAATTGAGTGCTGTATCTGGGAAAATATTTGAGTTACTGAAAGACAGACCTGGCATCGTAGTTATGCCAGTAACAGGAGTGAAAATTATCGGTGCTACTGGGAAGGCCAGTAAACCGGTCACAAAACAGATTTTTGTCAGCTTCGAGATATGTGGGGCACGATTTGAACAAGAGTTTGTCGTCGTGCCAGACTTAACTACGGAAGTAATTATCGGGTTAGATTGGCTGTTAAAGTACCGTGCAGCGATTAACTGCGAAAGCAAAACGTTGACATGTACGTCCCAAGATAAAACAATAGTAGTTAGTTTTGACGAGGCAGGAGACGGTGTGCATAGGCAATACCAGCCTATACACATTGTTAACTGGCCGGATGGTATTGACGTAGGTATGAAGCTGAACTACTGTAGTGTGAAGAATCTCGGCATTGACAATAATGTAGAAAGTGAATTGGAAAGTATTGTAGACGGTGTGTCAAACGTAACACACGAACAAAGACGAGGCCGACTTTCCCGTACCTATTGCCATCACAACCATAGGGCATGGGGCAAATATGTAGCAGTATTTGAGAGAATTATGAACACCTTGAGACATGAATCTACGGGATTTTCTCCAGAGGAAATCCTGTTGGGTGACAGAAGTACAAGTTTAGTGGAAGAGATAATCAAATTCCCTCCACGGATTGACATTAGTATTGGTGTGAAAAAGGATCGTTTGCGAGAAGTAATGAAGCTAAAAGCCGATGCTCGCATACGTCGTCATGACACTAAAGCGCGTTTTGATTAATCAATTTAATTTTAATCAATTTAATCATGATCTAATCAACTGAAAAATCCAAGCTGCTAGTTTAAGTTTTCAGCTGAGTCACAGTAGATTAAGGAATGTAAATATGATTTTGTAAATAGCTGTAAGATTTCATGAATATGTGTTTTACTAGTCATTGCCGATGTACTTAGACGCTGTTTTAAGTTTCAGGCTAGTACATGCGTGTGATGATGGACAGTGTTGAGTTATCCACTGTGATAGTATTAAGGGACTCCTTGAGATTACTCGGGAGTGAGTTTTTCCTAAAGAATTCAGTGAAACGGACGTTCTGGAAACGCCGTCACAAGGGCGAGTGAGATCAAGCGTGCCGCACACGCGGGCGCAACAATACTGGCGAGGCGAGCCGCTGTCGGCTCTTGTGCCGCTGTTGGCTCTTGTGCCGCTGTCGGCATTCTTTGTACTTGCGAGTACGAAAGGCGGAATAGTTTTTCTTCCCGGACAGCTGATGTGAAAGAATTCTGCTGTCAATATTTATGTTTTTTTCGATCTACTGAATATTATTTTCTTGTTTAGCGTTAAGTGGAATCTCATGACGAGATATTAATTATGAAAAGGTTATGTAAAAATGTGTATTCTATGTAATTAATTATTAATTTGCGTATTTTGATCTACCTGTTTTTATGACCATGTACTCTGATTAATTTTGCAAATAGTATTCCATTTCTCATAGTGTTACGAATTTTAATGATTTTGGAATAGCTAAACCATTTTCTATATCTTCTATGAATTTTAATATGTTGTCAACCTGTTTTATTTTGTGCAAGATGACAGAGTGGAATAAGATTAGGAGTGTCCCCACTCAATTATTATGGTCTAAAAATTGATTTATGATTAATTAGACGAATGCTAAATTTTGTTGATGTTTTGAGCATATGCATTTCCGCTGTTTCTTTTTTGGGACATTTTCTGAGTCTGTTTACGTTACACGAACATCCTCAGACAATGTAGGGCACGTGTAACGCCGGAAATGCATATACTCCTATTTCCATCTATTGTACTATTATTTTTTTTCCTTGTTTTGTTACCTCAAGATATGACATTTCTGTCTCTTTATATATTGTAATTGTTTTACTGTTTGTATATATATATTTATGCACTCATGTCGATGTATAATTGGTTTGTTTCGTAAATATTATTTGTATTTTTACGCTGGGTCTTGCCTAGGGAAAACTGCTATCGAACGATTACGTCGATAGGTCGTGTGACGAATCAAAGTGTGTAGGATCTTTGGTAGTGTTAACTCTGCCGCGTGGAGCGCGGGCAGAACAGTGGGAGTCTGGCGGGAGCAGAGAGTGGAGCAGGTGTTGTGTGACGCTCCCGCGAGTTGCCGCGCTTTCGGGGTTTGGCAGCATGTAATTGCGCTCGACTCGCGATGATAGTTTCTGACATGGTGTCGCGGACGGGAAGCATTAGCTGACGCACATCAAGAGCCCGTTTCGCCTGGTGACCGTGTCGAGAAGAAGGCGCGCCAACATCCAGCTTCTGCAACAGCGACGGCCGACAATGAGTGACTGTCGCCACCTCCTCGATCGACGGCTTCAAACCTTCAATCAACCAACAAGGAAGACTAAAAGCACGTAAAGTTTCAGAACCGTATGGCAGACCTCAGCTTTTCAAATTGTTCCATTTGCCTCGCAAAATTACAGCAACTTAGCATGAACCTTTGTTGCTCATTGTCCCAATTGCATTGCCAAGCAGGGTCCCTTCCTTTTCCGAAATGAGCCCGAGGGTCGTTGAAATTCAAACGCCAGCATCATTCGATTTCACTGCTTTAATTTCAAAGTTCAGCTGGCTACAATATTTGGGTTACACGAGCACAAATTAAGAGTGCGAGTTTTGTTAGCATATTTTAGCTTACCTGTGACTGCAGCTCAGCTTGGTACGTACTAAATTTTACTATTGTTAATTGTTCAGAATCATTTAATTCAAGTTCAAAGTTAAATCTCTTGTTTCTAAATTGCGTAGAGTCAAGTTGCTTTTGAAATGATTGTTGAGGTAGTCCAAGACTAACCGTATTTTACTGGATTTCGATGTGCTTCAGAAAGAAAGCTCACTATTAATTTCAGTCACTAAATTAACTTTCCGTTTTCTGGTTTTATTAATTCTTCTGCTAAATTAAGTCAGAGTGTAGCGAAATTTATTACTTCTGACAAACTTTCAGTTTTCACACTACACGTGTCAACCTTCAGTTGCCACGCTTCTAGTGCTAATTATATGTGTAATAACCTTACTTTTTCAGTTACTATAGTAATTGTCCTTAGGACTGGCGACCGTGATTTCCTCCAAATCTCAAATATCTAATTACCGCTAGTTAATTGTTAACGTAACGGCCGCACATTTACTTTCTTTATTAACTTTATCCCTTTTCAAAATTAATTTCCACCAGTTTCATTTGCATTTTTCCTTTCATTTAGATGTAACCCTTTCCTCCCTCTTTACCGATAGATTAACTTCGGTGACGATTGCTTTTCCCAAATTTCCATTAGGTACACGCGGTTTAATTTTTCACTGTCTTTAAGGTCGATAAGTGAGGGGGGAAGTTACAAGCACTTCTTCATATTCGATTCTGTGAAACAAATATCTTCTACTGCGAGCTCTTCGCTTTCCATTTTCAGGGAGTTGGTAGTATGCACCAAAACAAGAAAAAACATGTGTTCTAAAATTAATACCTTAAGTGCTGTGAACACTTGTGCAGCCGAAGAGATATGATTCACGTTAGCAAAGATGAACAAGTGCTCATATTTCTTAAGGTATGCACTTCAGAGTGCATGTTTATTGGATATTTTTTCTTGTTTTGGTCCACATTACCGCCTCTAAAAACATGGAAAGCAAAGAATTTGCACAAGAAGAAGTTTGTTTCACAGCATCGAAGGTGAATAATTGTTCATAACTCTTAAAGTATGCATTTTCAAGCCCATGTTTAGCAGACTTTTCCTTCGGACGATAGTTCCTGTCGCCACTACCCCCGGTGCACTCTGTAGAAGGAAAGAAAGTGTGTTAAGTGCAGGAGGATGACCTAATCAGTTGGTCAGAAAGGAAGAGAAATGAGGCAGTATTAAAAGGAATAAGTGGGTGGATGACATCCTCAAAACAATCAGCTGCAGTATATCGTCAATCTTTGGGCATATTATAAGGAATAATATCTCCCTAAAAACATTTCTGAAGGTAAGATTCGTGGGAAGAAAGGAAGGGGGAAAAGCATGCAAGATCATATACGAATTGGTGCAAGGTGTAGGGAACAGAAGCTGAAAATAAATGGAAAGAAATGCAGAAAAACGAAGTTAATGGTTGCACTGACAAGGTGTAACCTTCAGTAAATGCTGATTATGGTGACGTCATCACAGACGAATAGCGATGAGAGTGTAACTGTGAGACATAACATCTACTAGTTCTGTGAGTCAGTTCGCGGACGATGTTCCTCTGTATGGAGATGTTACAGTAATAGAAAAAAGTAGCGAAATTGATGATGACCTACAGAGGATCGAATATTAGTGCATGAGCCAGCAGTTTACCCTAATCGTAAATAAATATAACCTATTGCGTATAAATAGGCACGTAAACCTACGACTACACTATTGGTAATAAATCACTGAAAACATTAACATCCGTAAAATTTATAGCAGCAGACGTCCGGAGCGTCCTAAGGTGAAGCGACCACATAAAACTGCTTTTAGGAAAAAAAAAAGTCTGACAGATTAATCGGAAGAAACGTAAGGAAATGTAGTTCATCTACAAAAGAAATGAATTGCAAAAGATGGCTCGACTGTTTCTTGATTATAGCCCGTCAGTCTGGGACCCTCGCCTCTTAGGATCAATAGAGGCGATAGAGCAGATGCAAAGAAGAGCGACGCGTTTCATCAAGGGCTCATCTGGTAAACGCGAGAGAGTTACTAAGATGCTAATCTTCTGTACGAACTTCAGAAAGTAAATTACATATGTCGTCCCACGAAAAGACCACTAGGCAACAAGAGTGGCGCATTGTCAGAAGAGAGTACTGTGCATTTTCCGTGCTTCCTGCAGGCACAACTCTGCTGCGGCACGTATAACAGGTGCATTACAGTGTGCCAGTGAAATGGCTGGCTCTGAGCACATCTGTGGTCATCAGTCCCCTAGAACTTAGAACTACTTAAACCTAACTAACCTTAGGACATCACACACATCCATGCCCGAGGCAGGATTCGAACCTGCGACCGTAGCAGTCGCGCGGTTCCGGACTGCGCGCCTAGTACCGCTAGACCACCGCGGCCGGCAGTGAAATGGCGCGCCAACTGGAAACTACTACAAAGTTGAAGTTCGCGAGACAGTACTCATCATGGAATTCAGGCGGTGTGTGGACCAAATGCAATGTCTTGGCCAGTCGTAGAGAAATGGTGCCAACAATTTGACCAAGGCCGCACAGACTTGGGTGATACTGAACAGGAAGGCAGGCCATCGACATTGGCCTCAGACGATAATATTCAGGCGGTGAGAAACTGATTCGCAGGAATTGCGAAGTGACTATCGCACACACTGCTCAGCAGACGAACATTTCAATAGCCAATGCTCATTCCATCGTCCGATGTCGTCCGCAGTACCGGAAATTCGTGTCACACTGGTTTCTGCGATCACAGTCATCTGCATACGAATACGCATGGTTTATGGCGTCTCAGGCTGTTGCTGAGCGTTACCTCGTTGTGAGCAATGATTTCCTAAGCCGCATCATTACAGGTAATGAGGTCCATTATTTTACACCTGAAAGAAAGTGTCTGTGGAATTGAGACACTCATCCTCGACTCCCCGGAAGAAATGCAAAGTGGAGCCATAAGCAGAGAAGGCCATGGCCATCGCTTTCTTCGACTGTGAAGGAATTGTGTACTCAGAGTTAATGGCAAATGGAACAACCATTAATGGCGATTCGTACTGTGCATCACGACATCGCAGCGCAACGCCATAAAGAACAAGTGTGGTATCGATAGCAACGATGCGACGGCATAGTTTCAAAGGTTGGCACTACCACGAGACACAGAGGACAGCGCACTCTAGCCGGAGCGGGAGAGCTCCACGAGCTCCGCTCCAGTTTCAGCCCATCTGATCAAGAGCAGACGGCTGGGACACTTCGCTTCAGCTTCGCACCACCGTGCAAAGTTATGTACTACTTTTTCCTGCTCCTGCTCCTACCCACGCGCCTCCTTCCAGGCGGGATACAAAAACAACAGGCGCAGAAAATTAAGTAAAGGCATTGTTCTTCTGCACGACATTGCAACACGCCACAGGCGCGCATAGTACAAGATTACTTTAACGTTTTAGATGGGAGGTTTGGAAGCATCCGCCATACAGTCCAGGTATTGCGCTATGCAGTTTGCATATTTTCGTTCAAAAATGGTTCAAATGGCTCTGAGCACTATGGGACTTAACTTCTGAGGTCATCAGTCCCCTAGAACTTACAACTACTTAAACCTATCTAACCTAAGGACATCACACACATCCATGCCCGAGGCAGGATTCGAACCTGCGATCGTAGCGGTCGCGCAGCTCCAGACTGTAGCGCCTAGAACCGCTCGGCCACTTCGGCCGGCCATATTTTCGTCATGTTGAAAGAACGCGTGGGGTAAAGAGATTTTGCGACGATGAGAAAGTTCACACAGCGGTTCTCGATGGCTCTGTGGCCAAAGACTTGATTTCTTTCGCTGAGGAACTGAACGTTTGGTAGAGAATTCCACCGTTGTTAACAGAGACTTGGTGACTATACTGGAAAACAGTGTCATCTATCTGTGTCATTGTGAGGGATAATGCAGCATACAATAAAAAGTTACTTGGTCTGCCATAATAATGTGTAAATTACCTTTTGTAGTCCCCTCGAAGGCCAATGAGAGATGCTTGAAGCGATGTGTTGTACGCCACTCAGAGGTTTGGTGTTACATTCATAGAGGGTGCGCGGCAAGACGAATCAAGCCAAGCCAAAAATTACCTCCTGTCTGCAGAACAATGTTGGTGACAGGAAAATCAGAGAAATCAGATCTCATGTTGAAGCTTACCGCTCTTCCCACACACCATTCGCGAAGGAACATGGAAGGGTGAACGCGATAAAGGTATCACAAGTACCCTTCACCACCCAGCCTAAGGTGGCTTGCGTTGTACAGATATAGTATGCCTTCGTGTAATGTTACTCTTGCACGACCTGCCGTGAAGAACCGTGGCAAGTTAAAACTTCTTGCCAGACCCGGATTCTAACCTCAATCTCTGCCTTTCGCAAGCTGTTTGAATCATGTGAAGAGGTCTGTAAGTAAAATCAGCAGCGCACCCCTTCTTAATAAAGATTAAATGTACGGCTGATAAATAGCACTGCGCTACTCCCTTCTCTGCGTTACTACAGAGAGCACGTTACTGGCCCCATACATAATGGGGTAGTAGCACGTGGGCCTTCCATCCTTTACTTTTGTTTCCAGTGAGAATTGTCTGTTAATTCGGAAATTTCATTTTTAAGCATTCTATTTTGCTTTTAGTAGGTCTCTACAGTTATCTTTGCAATATTTTGTGCATCTCGACTAGATTTGACCGATCGAAATCTTTGGAAGGCCGGTTTGTCTACTAGCCAATGAGGAAGCTTTGCGATCTATAAGCCACGGGGTCTTCCATTTCTGAACTGGCTTCTGCTGTTCTCGTTCTTGTACTGTTCTGTGATGAATGGAGTAATCCTGCTCTGGGAGGAAAACTGGCTTTGTGTTGTCTGGAAATGCCATGATAATGAAAAAGTGAGTAAGGTTATATCAGTTACTTTCCGTGCTGAAGCTTAGGTGACCAAGTTAAAATAATTTCGGGACTGTTTGCTACATTTCTGCACATTATACTCGCAATTACTCCGCGTTCAGTCTTGTTAATATTCTTCCGCATGGCGTAATTGAATATCACAGGTTGCTCAATTTTGAATAATGTAAGCTGATTATAGTGACGAACGTAATCTTTTCAATTTGCCGTGTTGTAGATAAAAGGCGATCACCCTCTTTTGAATAACGGAAGAGTTTGTCTTATTTAATATTGTGCACTGACAACTTTGTATTCGATCGCTCATTGTGAAATTCACGCATATTTGTTTTGATTTGAGAACCCATGTGAGTTTTTAGAGTAATTCCACCTATTGGTAAGAATATATTTATATATTAGTGAACGTCTTTCTGAACTTTTCTGCACGAACCCAGTCATTTCTTTATCGCTTGTTTGTGATACCGTGCCATGCTACTATGCCACCATGTTTTTCAACCTGTTGATTCTAATTACGGCCCGACAATATTCCGATTCATCAGAGACTATTCACTGAATTAAAGTTGCAAGTACACAATATTAGAAATAATTGTTTTCTCTTGACATGAAATTAGATTTCAGGCAGGTCGGTGACTGTAGGTGCTTGCTACTGTGTAACCTGGTGCCTTCCTTCCTAAGGAATTAGATGGGAATCATTAATAATCTGTGTCGTTTTTGATGGATCAGTTACTATTTTATGCTTAAAGTCAGTGATTACGTGCTTTAAGGGACATGATCACTGCTCAATGTTCAAACGATAGCAATTCAAAACCCAGTTTATTGATTGAATTGTGTAAGTGCGTGCGTGTGTGTGTGTGTGTGTGTGTGTGTGTGTGTGTGTTTGTGTGTGTATGACTATTCTATTAACCTTTGCGGATCAGACTGCGTTTCCAATTAGATTCTGGGGCTTAAAGGCTCATACTTAATGCATAGCTTAAAATTTCAGGGCTATATCTACCCTGATATAATAGTTCAGTTTTCTAAAACACACACACACACACACACACACACACACACACAGAGGTTACAACAGGCTTTATGGAATCACAGCGAAACTGGCTAAAGCTTTTATCTAATCTAAGCAATGAAGGCGGAAGTTTATAAGAATACCATCTGTTTTTTGTTATGACACTCAGCTAAAGAAAATAGCAATCTGACGTTTAAAATGTTGCATAGTCATGCGTACGCTTACAAACTTCACACGATAAATCACCTGTCAGTCCCATTAGTCAAAATAGGCTTTTCTATGTTAAAAATATGGTTCGGATTGTTGTTATTCTGATAGATTATAACATTTAAACAGAATTTACGAGGTTATAATATCTAAACAGAATTTATGGTCAATATTCTCACAAAGTATGTTACTTTTATGCAATGAAATCTTAAAAATCATTAGATATCAACATCTGGTCACGTGATCGAAAACGCCATGTTATTTGCTGTTGCTCTGGTGACGGCACAGAGTAAGACGTAGCTATAAGTGTGTTATAGGAACGTAATCGAAGTTATGAGGTTTTTACGTACTTTTACCGCAAACAGTTCAACTATTTATTGGTGGACAACGCAGTTAAACTTTTAAGCAGCAATAGAAAGGAATTTTGTGATCGCCGATAGTGGAAGCCTTCCGAAAGTTGATACGTTTATGCTACACCGATTTAGGGCGGCGATATGTGCAACGACGGACATTCTTTTCCCTGCTCCCTGCAACATCATTAAACTCGCTAAAAACTAAGGAATTGTAGAACTCGACAAATAGGTCCCTATATTATAACTAGACTGTCGACTATCAATCGTGAGCTACGACCCAAAGCACAACAAAATTGTTCTTGACAACACTTACTGGTGATTTTCTGTGTGGAACATACTCAGCTGAGATGTTGCGTCCTGCAGGCGTTCAGTGGCGCAACGGATAGCGAATCTGAGTGCAGATAAGGATATCATATCTTAAAATACTGGCAGTATCATATATTTAAAGTTTTACTCGAAATACGAAAATAGCGTTAGCAAGAATTTATTGTAAGAGTTGTATCGATTGTGGGATACAACTAGCTTCACACTAGTATTAATGTGAGAAATGGACAACAGAGGATAAATGCATTTACTTTGCGAGCAAAAAATTCACTTGTTTGGAAAGCATTGCTAGTAGTGAAGATATCACCATACGTCCAGAGGACAACGAGGTGCAGGACGATGTGGTTATACGGAAAGATACAAAGCGTGTACAACATACAGGTGACACAAACGTAAGGGCTGTGATGTTTGAGAGTGTAAAAAAACGTTAGCGTCTTACGCAGACCTGTTCCATCTTTATGCAAGATGACGAAACGACAAAAGTTTAAATAAGGATCCTAACTGAACAGCACGAAAATAAAAACATAGTTTCCAATACAGTAGAAAGAGTATGGTCACATTAACTAGAAAATATTTTTTTGGAAGTGACGCGTGTGAACAGCGATTGCAAATGCAAGAGCATTGAAACACCAAGGAAAACACAATAATATTCTGTTTCTGTTCGGTGTGGTGAAGTTCTGTAATTGCGATTCGGTTTTCATACGAGAGGATGTCGATTCGTTTAACAGATAAGTTAAAATGTTCTTTGGGGTTATGTTCGAAACAGCGATATAGGGACATCATCTTATAAAATTCGACGTTCTATCGCTCCAATAACTGCGCTACCGAATAATTGTCGTGCAATTGGATAAACGACAATCGCTAGCAGTTTAATTTCTTTGAATGACTCTATCCTTCGTTATAAAAGTGGGAGAGCATATCTAAGAGGTAAATTAATGTTAACTTCACAGTGCAACACATTTTTAATGAAGTTAGTGAATTTGCGCGTCGACGTTGTGGCAATTTACCGATACAGTGCAACCACATTCTACGCGTCTTTTCGTTCTCTGAACCACTCAAAAACAGTTTTTCAGGAGTTTTGTAGATGTAGTTGTACATTATGGTACTACACACCGTGTGTTACCCATTTTCCAGAACGTAGATTCTAAAACAAGACATCACTGTGAATTAGCATTGTGACAGCAGGAGCAGCAAGCTAGCCAGTTACGCACAGGCATCACATGACTCGAACGAAGCGTTACAGCGGGCTTTCAAATTATTTGATTTATGAACACTGAAATTAAAGTGGAAGAAAGCATGTTAGGAGCATAAAATGACATACTTAACCATTTAAGACAATTTCCAGAAAACAGTCAAATACCCTATTGAGTCCATTACCACTTTCTAATACTTATTATTAACATGTCGCAAGAAAAATTAGAGATTCATGAACTCTTGATATAATCGACTTTCCTCACAGATGAACTAGCTTAACCGCACACGTCCTATCACGTTATCATACTTAGAATTGCCATATTGATGCAAACATTTTCGATGGGCGATCGTTCGCTACATAATGAAGCACTAGATAATTCGTTCTCCTTAGTATATAAATTGTTTATCTAAAATTGACTACAGAATGATTGCCTGAATACGTCATAATACTACTGTACCACGAGATCCTCCCATGTTATTTTGAATTGTATCTGAATATTAATTTAGTTACTACAAATAAACAATAATGAGAGGACTGGCGTGCAGACAAGAGGATAATCCCTTATAGTTTTCACTACATCAGACAATGAAATCAGTCTTTTTGCGCGCAATTCTCTCGCGAGTGTTACATCATCCTAGCAGCATCTATCGTGGTTGTCTCATTTCACCCTCTTAGGTCATATTCTGCTGTGTCTCTTAGCCAAGGTGTAATCTGTAGGACTAACGTAACAGCTCACAGAGCTATAAACGTTACATCTTAATGGTGATTTGGAGCTCTGAGTGAATCCGAAAGATGTGTTCGTAGGGCACATCCCCACGAAAGGCGAATATCAAGGTTTAGATCCCACTTTAACAGGCAGTTTCATTTGTCACGATTGTTTATGTTCGTGGTGAATATGGATGCGGAAGGAGAGGCTCAGACTGGAGGCTGGAACACCATTTTTCTGAAAGACTGTAGCTAAAATTGCACTAAATCTGCTTCTTTTATATTCTTAGCTTTCTCGTGTTTCTACTCCTATAGCAATTTGAAATGAGTGGGAAGACAAAGACGCATTTAATGTAGGAGAAACGAATGTTTAACTTGGATGATGGCTAACTTAACAGTGAAATTTATCGACCAGAGCTAAACACTGAATATCAGTGTAAAATGCATGTCAGAGAGTGATTCTCATTTTCAGAGCTCTTCTAGTGTAAGGAGTGTGGGGAAACTGCTTACATCCTCAGAAATAGATTCTCGTATATGCAACTGGTCATTTTTTCTTATCATAATACTCTGACATAGTTCATCTTACCATCAGCTGTCACTGATGTTTCTGAATTGTTGAAAGAATTCACCAAGCTTATATATTCTTCTCTACATCGCGATTCGTATTAGGTCTGCTCCCAGCCACTTGCGTGATTCTCCTAAGGCGTCTGCTGCCGTTGAAAGAGATGAGAAACCTGATGGTTTGTTACCTGAGAGAAGATGAAGTTTCTAGCCAAGACCGCTTGTAAACAACCTTTATTGTCGATTACCGGTTTTCGTAAGCATGATTACCATCTTCAGATCTCTATAAAAGCTTTTGCATGTCTCCTATATCAACTATAGAGGTACTCTGTCTAAAACATTGCCATAATCACCCTTACCGAAACCGGTAATCGGTAATAAAAGTTGTTTACAAGCGATTTTGTCCAGGAAGTCTCTCTAGTTATTATTTTTAATTTATGACTCATAAGCCTGTTGCTCACAATCTGAGCCGGCCGCTGTGGCCGAGCGGTTCTTGGCACTTCAGTCCGGAACTACGCTGCTGCTTCGGTCACAGGTTCGAATCATGCCTCGGGCATGAATGTGTGTGAAGTCCTTAGGTTAGTTAGGTTTAAGTAGTTCTAAGTCTAGCTGACTGATGTTAAGTCCCATAGTTCTTAGAGCCATTTGAAGCCCACAATCTGACATGTTAATATTTCTGAAGTTATCACAAGCAGAAAATGTCTGCACGTGAATGGGCGTAGTAGCTGGATGTTGGATCGGTGCTGTCACAAAGCATACCTTAGCCATTTCCGAATGAACATTCTATCTTTTCATATTCGTAATTGGATCATGGTGAATCAAGACACAAAGGAATGAAAGACAGCAGGTGTTGTGGACTGGCAAGACAGCCAATCCACTAGGAGGAAGCCGAAAGGCACGCGTTTAAGCTCACGCAGGCTGGCGTGAGGTCTGGAACAGGGCACGGAAATGAGACTAGTAAAAAACATACGTATCTTCTGGAATACTTAACTTTAATCATAATTGGTGAACATCGCTCTTGACGGTACAGGTTTTACAGCATTAATAGTAACAGGTAACGGCGCCTTGCTAGGTCGTAGCAAATGACATAGCTGAAGGCTATGCTGACTATCGTCTCGGCAAATGAGAGCGTAATTTGTCAGTGAACCATCGCTAGCAAAGTCGGCTGTACAACTGGGGCGAGTGCTAGGAAGTGTCTCTAGACCTGCCGTGTGGCGGCGCTCGGTCTGCAATCACTGATAGTGGCGACACGCGGGTCCGACGTATACTAACGGACCGCGGCCGATTTAAAGGCTACCACCTAGCAAGTGTGGTGTCTGGCGGTGACACCACAGCAGGTGCCAATGGTCATTGATTTATATCAACGGGGCAAGTTGAAAATTTGTGCCGGACTGGAATTCTAACCCAGAACATCCTGCTTACTAGGTGGATGTGCTGACCACTACGCCAGCTGGGCGTTGGTCACCACAACCGCCTGGACTACCATAGCACTCCTCCCGTCAGACCCAAATTCTCAACATGTTCGAATGAACAGACACTACATATACATATAATTAAAGCAATGATTGCCAATGATCCCTTCAGTGCAGATACACACAAAGCACGAACTATTACGGGAATATGTAAGATGCCGCAAGTAATGAGGCTAGTGAGCAGGGACACTACATCAGTAGTGAGTGCTATAAGTTGAGAATTTGGATCTGACGGGAGGCGTGCTGGGGCAATCCGTGCAGTGGTGCTGACAACTGTGTGTGAATGGCGTAGTGGTCAGTGCAGAACCGGCTTCGTATCCCGATCTGGCACAAATTTTCAACTTGCCCCACTGACATAAATCAATGCTCACTGGCAGCTGATATCTTTAATTCATTTGTGTCTTGAATCATAGTGGCTGCAGGATCAAAAAGGTGTCTTCTTTCAAACATGTTATAGGATTCTCAGTGTATGTACATTTTTTTAAGAAAGATAACAGAAGTGAATATTCTTATTATAGGGGCATAAGCTTAATGAATTTATGCGGCAATGTATAATATTAAATAAGAGACTATCACAGCTACTGAAAGGTTTATATGAGAAGCCTAACCTGAATTTATCGAATGTACCCTTATATCTTGTACATATTTAATTTTCACACTTACCCAGATGACGGAGAATTGAAGAGCACTTAACTTACCAATACACTCCATGATGGATTTAAAAGGGGTAAGACACTTAGTGTGGAACATATTTGCAAGACGACACATACGAGATCACCTTATTAATACAATAAAATCAATATACTAAAGCATTTATATACGTGTAAGAACAAATGAAACGGATAAACATACTGATAACGTAAAGTGTCAGAAAAGGCTGCCCTGTGTTACAGACGCCATGAACACAGCCGAACGACAGATTCATCGTCGCATGTGTAGGCTGCCTTTTACACCACAACACAACCGGCTGCGTTCGGAATGGTCCCGTGACAGGGAAGCATTGACTGCTGAAGAGTGACGTTATATTGCGTTCAGCGATGAATTGAGGTTCTTCACTACCCAGAAAGACCATCGTGGGCGAGCATGGCAACAACCTGGTGAAACATCGCATTCATCCAAAGCAATGGAGAGGCGCACCCGAGTTACTCGGCTCATGACATGATTTCAGGTCAGGGCTGGTAGTGATTGTCTGAACTCTGACGACAGAACGATGTGTCTCAAACATCCTGCTTGTTCATGTGTTACTTCTAATGTAACGATATCGTGGTGTCATTTTTCAACAGGACAATGCTCGTCTGACGTGGCAGGTGTCTCTATGAACTGTCTGCGTGATGCTGAAGTACTCCCGCGGCCAGCAAAATCTGCAACCTGTCCCCGATAAAATGTGTTTAGGATGATCTCGGACGTATACTCAGTTCCAGTGCCAGTATCCAAGATATCAAGGACCAATCACAACAGTTGTGGGCCAGCTTGCCTCAGAAGAGCGTACAATCAGTTTACGACACACTTTGCAACCTAAACAGTACATGCATCCTCCCTAGGAGGAGGAGGAGATTAGCGTTTAACGTCACGTCGACAAAGAGGTCATTTTAGAGACGGAGCACAAGCTCGGAGTAGAGAAGGATGTAGAAGGAAAGGGGCTGTGCCCTTTCGGAGGAACCATCTCAATATTTGCCTTTAGCGATTAGGGAAATCACGGAAAACCTAAATCAGGATGGCTGAATGCGGGTTTCAACTGTCGTCCTGTCAAATGCTAGTCCCGTGTGCTACCAAATGCGCTACCCCCTCGGTCATCAATTACAGAAGGCGTACAGAACGTCATAGTGGTAAGTGGGCTCATACGGACAAATTCTTTGTAAATTTAAGTCGATTTTGTAATCACTGAAATAACCTCACATACCCTCTCAAACCGTCAAGTCGCGCCTCGTTTCCTCCTCCCAATCTTGATGTTTCAGTTTTTGTGCCAGGAAGCGTATACAGGGTGTTTAACAATTCATGTTACATAGTTCTAGAGATTGTAGAGGGATCTTAGTAGAACAAGTTTTACATAGGAACCCATGTCCCGGAACGTCATCCAACGACGCTACAGAGCATCAATGTAATAGGTGCCGGCGCCTATGTCTTTGTATGTATATGCAAGTCGATCCATGAGGATGTTAAAAACTTTAAGGGATTATGGAAACGGATAAATGGATCAATTTGAGGCAAGGGTTCCTGGTTCGGAAAAGAACGAGGCGAAAGTTACAAGCGAAAATCATTCTTATATCTCTGAGAGTGGAATACACGTACCGATACTTCTGTCAAGAATGCAGGGTATGTTACTTTTAGAGGTGGTAATGTGGACCAAGACAAGAAGAAATGTCAATTAAACATGGGCTCTAAAATGCATAAAATGCATACCTGAGGAACTATGAGCACTTGTTCATCTTCACTATTGTGAAACACATTTCCTTTATTGAACGAGTGTTCGTAGCTCTTAAGGTATGCATTTTAGAGCTTATGTTTACAACATATTTTAGTCTTGTTTTTGTCCAGTTGCCTACCCTACTATCTTAGCAACGACAGTATCAATACATGTATTCCACTGTCAGTATCAGAACGGTTTTCGCTTATAACCTTCGACTCGTTCGTTTCTTGTTCAATGACCCTTATGTCATACTGATACATTTATCCTTCTCCATCAATCTTAAAATTTCTTAACATCATCACGGAATCATCCTGTATAGACATACCTTTACAGGCACCGGCGCCCTTCAGTCTGGAACCGCGCGACCGCTACGGTCGCAGGTTCGAATCCTGCCTCGGGCATGGATGTGTGTGATGTCCTTAGGTTAGTTAGGTTTAAGTAGTTCTAAGTTCTAGGGGACTGATGACCTCAGATGTTAAGCCCCACAGTGCTCAGAGCCATTTCAGCGCCGGCGCCTATAACTATGACGCTCTGTCGTTTCGCTGGATGACGTTTCCGGACATTTGTACCGATGTAAAACTTGACCTAATAAGTCCCCTCTACAACCTCCAGAAGTGTGTGACATGAATTTTGAAACGCCCTGTATATACAATAGTATGTAAGGATAACATTACAACAATATTATTTAGGGATGAGCAACTTGTCAAAGATAATTCGGAGGATGGAATTCAAAAACGCATGTTCCCAAAGAATTGGAAATGAAACTTTGTAGACAAACTCAAATGCAATGGCCTTCCACGGCGGAAACTCGATCGCGGCAAAAATTGTTATTAAAAACAGTCAAAAATGTTCAAATGTGTGTGAAATCTTATGGGACTTAACTGCTAAGGTCATCAGTCCCTAAGCTTACACACTACTTAACCTAAATTATCCTAAGGACAAACACACACACCCATGCCCGAGGGAGGACTCGAACCTCCGCCGGGATCAGCCGCAGAGTCCAGTACTGCAGCGCCTTAGAGCGCTCGGTTTATCCCGCGCGGCTCTCCTCTAAAAAAAAATGGTTCAAATGGCTCTGACCACTATGGGACTTAACTTCTGAGGTCATCAGTCCTTTAGAACTTAGAACTACTTAAACCTAACTAACCTAAGGACATCACACACATCCATGCCCGAGGCAGGATTCGAACCTGCGACCGTAGCGGTCACGCGGCTCCAGACTGTAGCGCCCACAACCGCTCGGTCATCCCGGCCAGCGCTCTCCTCTCCAGCAGGTATTTATTTTGAGGAAAGCATTTCTTAACGCTTGCAGACGGCACGCTAGTAGGATTGGGTTTAGCATCTTGGTCGAAAATAAAAACATTTCGACCGGAAAAATCACTAAATAAAATGAAATAAACGGGAAAAACATAAAACAGTGATGGGGAGAGGGATGTCCGTTGAAGGAGTCCTCGTGCTGCTCTTTCAGAGAATCTATTAACGAGATGCGGCCAACTATTCGTCAGCAAACCATCCATTCTGCTGTGCATCACTCTAACGTGTAACTAACACTGCCGGAAAGGCACACCCAAGACTGAAACCGAGTAGTAGTCCACGAAAGCTTGAGGACGAAGAGTAAAGTGGGCATTACCGTTTTTCAACAGAAGAACCGTAAGTGAACGGAACATGTTTGTTTTCACACTAGACACGCGGGATATACCGGCGACATTTGCACTGATCTGCAAATATTGTCAGTTCAACACAGATGCAAAGATAAATTGGAGTAAGAAATCAAACTCTGCAACGAGCTGTCAGAGACCGCAGTTCCTCTGACCAAAGTACTCAGAAAATATCCCTGAACAACCGACAAAATTTTGTCTATCAAGTTAGTTCGCTATGTATAAGATAATGTCTCTGGACGCATTGGGTCATATCAGTGGAGGGTAAACAGCTATTTAATAATGAAAGAAATGTCTAAACCAGGAAATCTGAGCTGGCTTGTGACAGGACTTGTCATTAGGCGCATATGTGGCACGACTCGTCACAAGCTGTATATGTGCCAACTGAAAATGATACCTGAAAATTTTTTACTAACTCCACGTTAATTTTACACAATTAATAATTGTCGATAATAGTTACAAAGTAGGGAAAGATTCCTATGGTATTGTCTGTCGGGAGACTGAGTCTCCTAATTGGAAAGGATTTCTTAGTAATCGCACTATGCCGCCTTTCTACCGGACGTATACATGTTGTGTGTTAAGTGTATGTAGGTACTGTAGATGACTGGTTAATTACGTATGTACTCATTTGCTTGTGTCGATGACGAAAAAAGGGAGACGGTGAAAACCTGTGCACCATTATTCTTCTGAAAAGTACCGCCTGACTGAACTTAGTCACAATTCCGTCGAATCATAGCAACGGTTGCGTATGTCCTGATTTTAAGAAACAATGCGGTAAGGTGTACAATAATGCAGGACAGTGGCACATAGTTTGCTAATCAAGGTTTGTAGACCGTAGTATGTTCTCCACAACGGGTAAATGCCGGATATGATAGCGTCTTCCATCCCCGGGATTCGAGCTGTTTACGAGCGATATAGAGTACCACCGTGCTGACCTCCGTTTCCTACCTTGACGTCAGAGGCTGGGACCTCTGTAGTAAAAACTATGCTTTTATTTTTAATTTTTTATAGTTTCGATATTACGAATACATTAATTTCTTAAACGTGTAAGATTATTTCTGTCATTCTACATAAGACTTGTTGGACGAAAATTTTCCGAGTACCGGTTATACACAGTTCTGAGTTACGAATGTTTGCATATTGTTATTATCACCGTTTACATCAAAGAACTTCTACTGTCATGTGATAAGGTGACGCGTTGCTTGACAAACAACACTCAGGCGGGCTTTCATCTGGATCACGGATCTTTTATGTAAACGATGATTTGGCCATGTGAAGTATTTTTTGTACGATCAACTTACCCTCCAGTTATTGTCTGCAGAAAGTTAAAGACAAGGCTTCCTATTCCCAAGAACCCGACGGGGTGACTGATCGTCGATAAGGAAACTTGAAATGGTTCGCAACCGTCGTTCATCATATCGCGTGTAGACAACGTTCAGCAAGAGACTAGACTGCATCTAATGATGCAGCCAATCTGTGAACTAGCTCCATTGTGTGATGGAATTACGTTCTCAGTTGCATATTTATTTTGTTGTAGTTGTCGCTGCTGTTGTTAGTAACCACTGTTTTATAAGTGAAAACTTTTGGATATAAAACAGCTTCGCAGCAAAAATTTCACAAGCTTATTGCTTTCTGTGGAAATATATTGTAAGTAATACATTCCATGTTTATTATCCCTGTTAGTCAGAAGTTTTCAACTGATGGTTTTTCTTACGATCGACCGACGAGAAGAATGTTTTTAGCGTGAGTATTATTTTCTCAGATATCATTAATTGTCTTTGCAATTTTATGTTAGCTACATAAGCCTATAAATTTACACTGCACGACTGGAACTGTAATAGTTTTCTCAAAATTGAAATACATAAAAAACGACGTACGTTCTCCAGTCACTTCAAGCTATAGTAGTTCATTACTATACCGTTCATTACAATTATTAACAGCTAGCCAAAGTAAAAAGGTGGCCAAAGAGATCAATTAACGTTTATTTACGTCACATCACGTATTCTGTCTTAATTCGGAACAGCACAGTCTAAGTTCTGCTCTAGATATTCTACAACTTTCAGATCAGCTGATTTCTGTACTTTGTTTCTTTTACAAATTTATCTCTATGTTAAAGGGTACTTAGATATAGCATAGACGCTATAAAAGTATATTTGCAAAACTTAGTTACTTCATGATGCAACTACAGTTTCCCTGTCATGTTATGTAGAAAATGCTCTTTTACATTCTACAACTTAAAGTTATTTATAAAAGTATGACATTTAAAACAATTTTGTTTGTTTGATTTACTGTTTTATTCCTATTTCAGAAGGAAACGATTTTTCTGTCAATAAATCTTTCGAAATACAGTTATACAAGTTGACAATTATTGAAGTACATGAAAAAACGTTAATTAGTTACAAACTAGAGCGTGAACACACTTTATTCAACATGTAAATGTCACTACAAATATTCGGATTTAGGTTATGACATGTTCGATATGCCTGCCATCATTGCCGATGATGTGGCGCAGACGGATAGTGAAATTCTGCATGACCCGCTGAAGTGTCGGAACATCGATGCTGTCAATAGCCTCCTGAACGGCTGTTTTCAGCTCGGTAGTGGTTTTGTGGTTATTGTTGTACACCTTGTGTTTAATATAGCCGCACAAAAAGGAATCACATGTGTTCAGATCCGGGGGATATGACGGCCAATCGAGGCTCATGCCAGTGCCCTCCGAGTACTCCAGAGCCAGAATGCGGTCCACAGAACGCTCCTCCAGGACATCAAACTCTACTGCTTCGACGGGGTCGAGCTCCGTCTTCCATGAGCCACATCTACATCTACATCTACATCTATACTCCGCGAGCCACCTTACGGTGTGTGGCGGAGGGTACTTATTGTACCACTATCTGATCCCCCCTTCCCTGTTCCATTCACGAATTGTGCGTGGGAAGAACGACTGCTTGTAAGTCTCCGTATTTGCTCTAATTTCTCGGATCTTTTCGTTGTGATCATTACGCGAGATATATGTGGGCGGTAGTAATATGTTGCCCATTTCTTCCCGGAATGTGCTCTCTCGTAATTTCGATAATAAACCTCTCCGTATTGCGTAACGCCTTTCTTGAAGTGTCCGCCACTGGAGCTTGTTCAGCATCTCCGTAACGCTCTCGCGCTGTCTAAATGTCCCCATGACGAATCGCGCTGCTTTTCGCTGGATCATGTCTATCTCTTCTATTAATCCAACCTGGTAAGGGTCCCATACTGATGAGTAATACTCAAGAATCGGACGAACAAGCGTTTTGTAAGCTACTTCTTTCGTCGATGAGTCACATTTTCTTAGAATTCTTCCTATGAATCTCAACCTGGCGCCTGCTTTTCCCACTATTTGTTTTATGTGATCATTCCACTTCAGATCGCTCCGGATAGTAACTCCTAAGTATTTTACGGTCGTTACCGCTTCCAATGATTTACCACCTATGGCATAATCGTACTGGTATGGATTTCTGCCCCTATGTATGCGCATTATATTACATTTATCTACGTTTAGGGAAAGCTGCCAGCTGTCGCACCATGCATTAATCCTCTGCAGGTCTTCCTGGAGTACGTACGAGTCTTCTGATGTTGCTACTTTCTTGTAGACAACCGTGTCATCTGCAAATAGCCTCACGGAGCTACCGATGTTGTCAACTAAGTCATTTATGTATATTGTAAACAATAAAGGTCCTATCACGCTTCCTTGCGGTACTCCCGAAATTACCTCTACATCTGCAGATTTTGAACCGTTAAGAATGACATGTTGTGTTCTTTCTTCTAGGAAATCCTGAATCCAATCACAAACCTGGTCCGATATTCCGTAAGCTCGTATTTTTTTCACTAAACGTAAGTGCGGAACCGTATCAAATGCCTTCCTGAAGTCCAGGAATACGGCATCAATCTGCTCGCCAGTGTCTACGGCACTGTGAATTTCTTGGGCAAATAGGGCGAGCTGAGTTTCACATGATCTCTGTTTGCGGAATCCATGTTGGTTATGATGAAGGAGATTTGTATTATCTAAGAACGTCATAATACGAGAACACAAAACATGTTCCATTATTCTACAACAGATTGACGTAAGCGAAATAGGTCTATAATTATTCGCATCTGATTTATGACCCTTCTTGAAAATGGGAACGACCTGCGCTTTCTTCCAGTCGCTAGGTACTTTACTTTCTTCCAGCGATCTACGATAAATTGCTGATAGAAAGGGGGCAAGTTCTTTAGCATAATCACTGTAGAATCTTAAAGGTATCTCGTCTGGTCCGGATGCTTTTCCGCTACTAAGTGATAGCAGTTGTTTTTCAATTCCGATATCGTTTATTTAAATATTTTCCATTTTGGCGTCCGTGCGACGGCTGAAGTCAGGGACCGTGTTACGATTTTCCGCAGTGAAACAGTTTCGGAACACTGAATTCAGTATTTCTGCCTTTCTTCGGTCGTCCTCTGTTTCGGTGCCATCGTGGTCAACGAGTGACTGAATAGGGGATTTAGATCCGCTTACCGATTTTACATATGACCAAAACTTTTTAGGGTTCTTGTTTAGATTGTTTGCCAATGTTTTATGTTCGAATTCGTTGAATGCTTCTCTCATTGCTCTCTTTACGCTCTTTTTCGCTTCGTTCAGATTTTCCTTATCAGCTATGATTCGACTACTCTTAAACCTATGATGAAGCTTTCTTTGTTTCCGTAGTACCTTTCGTACATGATTGTTATACCACGGTGGATCTTTCCCCTCGCTTTGGACCTTAGTCGGTACGAACTTATCTAAGGCGTACTGGACGATGTTTCTGAATTTTTTCCATTTTTGTTCCACATCCTCTTCCTCAGAAATGAACGTTTGATGGTGGTCACTCAGATATTCTGCGATTTGTGCCCTATCACTCTTGTTAAGCAAATATATTTTCCTTCCTTTCTTGGCATTTCTTATTACACTTGTAGTCATTGATGCAACCACTGACTTATGATCACTGATACCCTCTTCTACATTCACGGAGTCGAAAAGTTCCGGTCTATTTGTTGCTATGAGGTCTAAAACGTTAGCTTCAAGAGTTGGTTCTCTAACTATCTGCTCGAAGTAATTCTCGGACAAGGCAGTCAGGATAATGTCACAAGAGTCTCTGTCCCTGGCTCCAGTTCTGATTGTGTGACTATCCCATTCTATACCTGGTAGATTGAAGTCTCCCCCTATTACAATAGTATGATCACGAAACTTCTTCACGACGTTCTGCAGGTTCTCTCTGAGGCGCTCAACTACTACGGTTGCTGATGCAGGTGGTCTATAGAAGCATCCGACTATCATATCTGACCCACCTTTGATACTTAACTTAACCCAGATTATTTCACATTCGCATTCGCTAATAACTTCACTGGATATTATTGAATTCTTTACTGCTATAAATACTCCTCCACCATTAACTTAACCCAGATTATTTCACATTCGCATTCGCTAATAACTTCACTGGATATTATTGAATTCTTTACTGCTATAAATACTCCTCCACCATTTGCGTTTATCCTATCCTTGCGGTATATATTCCATTCTGTGTCTAGGATTTCGTTACTGTTCACTTCCGGTTTTAACCAACTTTCCGTTCCTAATACTATATGCGCACTATTTCCTTCAATAAGAGATACTAATTCAGGAACCTTGCCCTGGATACTCCTGCAGTTTACCAATATTACGTTAACTTTTCCTGTTTTTGGTCTCTGAGGACGGACGTTCTTTATCAACGATGATAATGTCCTCTCTGGTAAGCCGTCAGGTATTTTATCGTTTCGCCCAAGGGGGGGTCCCTCTAACCTAAAAAAACCCCCGTGTGCACGCCACACGTACTCTGCTACCCTAGTAGCTGCTTCCGGTGTGTAGTGCACGCCTGACCTGTCTAGGGGGGCCCTACAGTTCTCCACCTAATAACGGAGGTCGATGAATTTGCAACCATTATAGTCGCAGAGTCGTCTGAGCCTCTGGTTTAGACCCTCCACACGGCTCCAAACCAGAGGACCGCGATCGACTCTGGGCACTATGCTGCAGATATTAAGCTCAGCTTGCACTCCGCGTGCGATGCTGGTTGTCTTCACCAAATCAGCCAGCCGCCGGAAGGAACCAAGGATGGCCTCAGAACCCAAGCGGCAGGCGTCATTCGTTCCGACATGTGCTACTATCTGCAGCCGGTCACACCCAGTGCGTTCAATAGCTGCCCGGAAGGGCCTCCTCCACATTACGGACGAGACCCCCCGGCAAGCACACCGAGTGCACACTGGCATTCTTCCCCGACCTACCCGCTATTTTCCTGAGGGGCTCCATAACCCGCCTAACGTTGGAGCTCCCTATAACTAATAGGCCCGCCCTCTGTGACTGTCGGGACCTTGCCGGAGAATCGGCCACTGGCCCAACAGGCGAGGCATCCTGTGGTGGCTCGGAAACGATGTCATCACCACTAGGAAGCACCCCGTACCTGTTGGAAAGGGGTAAGGCAGCTGCCACGCGGCCAGATCCCACCTTCGCCTTTCGGCCAGGCACGCGCGAGCCCACCACTGTCCGCCATTCACCCTGGAGTGATGGCTGACCGGTAAGATGCTCACTGCCGGAAGACGCAGCGACATCAGGGGTTCCATGTGATTCCAAGGCCACCGAAGTAGGCATAGGTCTCACCACAGTTGCCCCAACGCCACTACGAGCCGACGCCTGCGCCTCGAGCTCGATGAGCCTAACAGACAAAGCCTCCACCTGCCCCCGAAGAGTGGCCAATTCTCCTTGCGTCCGCTCACAACAACCACAGTCCCTACACATGACTATGTTTACCCTACTCTATACGGTGACAAATTCCCAAGATAATCTTCTGATGAGCTACTCTGATAATCAAGAAACACTCACTGAAATACGAGACGCGAAAACTACGCTAGGTTTTCCCAGAAAAACTATTTAAAACCTAAGCGCAGCAAATAAGTACAAAAACGCTTTATACAAACAGTACTCGCTGCTGCTGGTGCTCTCGCTCTGGTTGTCACAAGACAACTGCTGATTCAAGTGACTAGTGGCTAACGGCCGCGAAACAAACAAAAGACGGTTTTAGGGCGCTTTCTGTTCTAAACGATCAAGAAAACACTAAGAAATCTAACACGAAAACTACGTAAAGTTTTATCAAGAACTGTTAGTTACTATGCAGAGCAGATAAACACAAATAGAATCCCTTCCTTAGTGGAAGGTCGTAAACAAAATGCAAAATAAACGCTTTATACAAACAGTACTCGCTGCTCCTGGTGCTCTCGCTCTGGCTGTCACAAGACAACTGCTGATTCTTGTCGAAATCAGGGTCGCTTTGGATAATGGGGATGAAATCATCTACCAAAACCATCTCGTACTATTCGGCGGTCACCGTGCCACCAAGGAATATCGCACCGACTATTGCGTGATTGGACATTACACACCAAGCAGTCACCCGTTGAGGATGAAGAGACTTCTCGATCGCGAAATGCAGATTCTCACTCCCCCAAATGCGTCAATTTTGCTTATTGACGAATCCATTCAAACGAAAGTGGGATTTGTTGTATCCTGCCTACTCACCAAATATGGGGTGCCTAGGAAACCTGCTTTCTTAGATCGCTAGACAACAATTCAAGCAAATCGTATTAAGGAAGTTTATTACCAAAGGAAATGATTACAATACTTAACTTCGTGAAGTACAGATGTGTCGCAGGCAAAGGGTGACAGCCAAAATAAATCTCTTCAGTATAGACAATGCTACATAGTAGAAGCGGAATGACTAGTCTTGATGCTGTTCTTGAACTCTCTGCTGTAGAACTCGCAGAACTGGACCGCGGCTAGTCGGCGCGGAGCTTATGTACTCTTCGCCTAGAGGCCGCTGCTGTCTCGTTGTCCACCTAGAGAGGGGTCAGTGAGCGTGCCATTAGCTGACGTCTTCTTCACAGCCCTTTCTGCTCTAACGTTCCCGACCGGCGCGTCGGCGCTTGGCTTTACGTCGGAAAAGGCTTCATCGCTAAACCAAACCATAATGAGCATACTAATTCCCATGATTCCCCTCGGCCAACTACGCAGTTTTAACGTCCTAACGCAAACCGTCCAGAAGTTATGACGATTTTATTTTATATATTTCAATAATTGTCACCCTTTAGTTTGACGTGCTACTAAAAAGTTATAGTTACTACTAAAATATAGGTAATTACGTAAGGCTCTGTTTCGTCATTATATTAATTACATTATAAAGATAACGCCATTTTAAGTTGCTGATGGACGTTACAGTGGGTACCACATCTCAAATGATGCCTAATATACCTAACGGTGGTGTCAGTCTACTGTGGATAGCAATACGCATATTTGACGAACAGGGAGGAAAAAAAGAATCTATCATTCATGTCGAAAAGAATGTTTTCTAACTTCTGAATCGTAAATGTTGTTAGGTGCCTGTAGGATGAATGCAGTCCCTTAAGTTCGGACTTACGCTCACTGTTAGTTTTCTTTCTGTGCTTTGGAAGTAATACGAAATTTGGCGCTGTTGTTTTGTCAATGTGGTGTTAACTTGCCAGTGCCGCGTACTGTTGTGCGAGTTCGTAGGCACTTGTCTACCTGAAAGCTGTGTAATCACATATCCGTCTGCTGAGGTTGTACATTTGTGGGTGAAAACTGTAAGTTATGTCGTAGCAAGTCGTCTAAGCTTTGACGAGACTCAGCGAGTACGGAAGTTTGGCGGCATAATTGGTTTATGTGGTCCTGTGGACGGCACACAAAGACACTCTTGCCTTCCGCCTGCTGCCACGATGTCTATGTATCAATTCTGTATCGTAGTATTGACGCTTTGTCTTTTGATAGTGAATTAGTCATATTCAACCAACTTCATTCTGTACTATGGTGAGCTGTTTGCTGGCTTTCACACTTGCGCTAGACTTATGAGATAGTGAGTTACGTGATTTTAGAGATAGGAGTATTAGATTTCTTTCTGTGATACTTCGGCAGTTGAACTTAGCTTGAGAAATGTAAGGTCTTCGCTCGCAGATTTAGTGCATTTAAACCGTGAGGGAGTAACCTAGCTTAAGCTGAGACCAAAATGTAACTAAATAAACTTTTCAGCTATACAGTTACATTTTTGACGCTGTTGAACTTAGAGACACGAGCCAGCGGAAACTGAGATGTCAAGGTGATTTCTGCTACCACAATTGTTCAGGTTTATTCTAATTATTAAATATTGCAGGATCCAGAAAGGAAAAACATTTGCCCAGCGCAAGTTCCGTGAACAAGACGCAGTTCTTTCCAGCTGCACGAGGTCCACTGTAAGGATTATAGCTTAAGTTTTGTTAAACCATTTTTAATTATTCTGTTGCGCTTTGTGAAAGTTCTTGGCACTACGAAAGTTTGTTTAAAGTTAGACTGCGTTGGGTCGGATTTAATACAGAGGAGTAATGTTTCAGGGCAGAGAAACGGAGGTCATTGTCTCTGATGAACTCCCAGGTTAAAGTAAACAGTAGAGCAGTCTTTTAATACAGCACGTTATAATAATTTAGTTACCAGTCTGAAAAGACCTTAGAACAAAGAATATTGTCGAAAGGCAGTCTTTCTGCGCTTTCGTAAACAGTGCAGTTGAAGTTTTCATATAAAAAAGCAAGGTAGTTTAAATGAGTGTCCTATAGATTTCGATCGGATTTTCAGTCTGATCCGAAAGCTATAAATCCACCGACAGAACAAATTTTCTATGACATCTGCTGCCCTACTTCACAAATATGAGGACTCTGGGCTCTGCGTTAAATGCGAAGATAAATGTTTTATGATAATGAAAAGAATAGCGATATTCCAGCTATTGAAACACTAAAGATTGTTAAAAATTCTTTAGGAAGTCATGTTACTACAACTAAGTTCCACTCTATTCCTCATAAAATCCGTGCCTGTGGGTTGCTGTGTATTTCACTGCCGGTGCTGGAGGTAAGAAAATAAGGGAAGAGTCTCATGTTTATTTACAATGAGAGAACAGAGCGAGATAGTGCAGTAGTTAAGACACTCAAATCGCGTTCGAGAGGATTGGTGTTCAGTTCTCCGTCCAGACATTCTGATTTAGGTTTTTTGTGGTTTCCCTTACTTACCGATATCGAATAGTGGGATAGTTCCTTCAGAAAGACACGGCTTTTTTTCTTTCCCATCCCTACTCAAATCAGAGCTTGTGTCCTGTCTTTAATGAATTTGTCATCGACGGGTCTTTAAACCCCCAATGTTCCATCTTTACTATTTTTTAGCTGTGTGGGATCATAATCGTCGCAAAGACAGGTATAGTAAACATCAACGAAACATAATTGCTCCAAGGAGTCCGCTGCATCTTGTTGTTGTTGTTGTGGTCTTCAGTCCTGAGACTGGTTTGATGCAGCTCTTCATGCTACTCTATCCTGTGCAAGCTTCTTCATCTCCCAGTACCTACTGCAACCTACATCCTTCTGAATCTGCTTAGTGTATTCATCTCTTGGTCTCCCTCTACGATTTTTACCCTCCACGCTGCCCTCCAATGCTAAATTTGTGATCCCTTTGTACCTCAAAACATGTCCTACCAACCGATCCCTTCTTCTAGTCAAGTTGTGCCACAAACTTCTCTTCTCCCCAATCCTATTCAATACCTCCTCATTAGTTACGTGATCGACCCACCTTATCTTCAGCATTCTTCTGTAGCACCACATTTCGAAAGCTTCTATTCTCTTCTTGTCCAAACTGGTTATCGTCCATGTTTCACTTCCATACATGGCTACACTCCATACAAATACTTTCAGAAACGACTTCCTGACACTTAATTCTATACTCGATGTTAACAAATTTCTCTTCTTCAGAAACGATTTCCTTGCCATTGCCAGTCTACATTTTATATCCTCTCTACTTCGACCATCATCAGTTATTTTACTCCCTAAATAGCAAAACCCCTTTACTACTTTAAGTGTCTCATTTCCTAATCTAATTCCCTCGGCATCACCCGATTTAACTTGACTACATTCCATTATCCTCGTTTTGCTTTTGTTGATGTTCATCTTATATCCTCCTTTCAAGACACTGTCCATTCCGTTCAACTGTTCTTCCATGTCCTTTGCTGTCTCTGACAGAATTACAATGTCATCGGCGAACCTCAAAGTTTTTACTTCTTCTCCATGAATTTTAATACCTCCTCCGAATTTTTCTTTTGTTTCCTTTACTGCTTGCTCAATATACAGATTGAATAACATCGGGGACAGACTACAACCCTGTCTCTCTCCTTTTCCAACCACTGCTTCCCTTTCATGCCCCTCGACTCTTATAACTGCCATCTGGTTTCTGTACAAATTGTAAATAGCCTTTCGCTCCCTGTACTTTACCCCTGTAAACTTCAGAATTTGAAAGAGAGTATTCCAGTTAACGTTGTCAAAAGCTTTCTCTAAGTCTACAAATGCTAGAAACGTAGGTTTGCCTTTTCTTAATCTTTCTTCTAAGATAAGTCGTAAGGTTAGTATTGCCTCACGTGTTCCAACATTTCTACGGAATCCAAACTGATCTTCCCCGAGGTCCGCTTCTACCAGTTTTTCCATTCGTCTGTAAAGAATTCGCGTTAGTATTTTGCAGCTGTGACTTATTAAACTGATAGTTCGGTAATTTTCACATCTGTCAACACCTGCTTTCTTTGGGATTGGAATTATTATATTCTTCTTGAAGTCTGAGGGTATTTCGCATGTCTCATACATCTTGCTCACCAGATGGTAGAGTTTTGTCATGACTGGCTCTACCAAGGCCATCAGTAGTTCTAATGGAATGTTGTCTACTCCCAGGGCCTTGTTTCGACTCAGGTCTTTCAGTGCTCTGTCAAACTCTTCACGCAGTATCTTATCTCCCATTTCATCTTCATCTACATCCTCTTCCATTTCCATAATATTGTCTTCAAGTACATCGCCCTTGTATAAACCCTCTATATACTCCTTCCACCTTTCTGCCTTCCCTTCTTTGCTTAGAACTGGGTTGCCATCTGAGCTCTTGATATTCATACAAGTGGTTCTCTTCTCTCCAAAGGTCTCTTTAATTTTCCTGTAGGCAATATCTATCTTACCCCTAGTGAGACAAGCCTCTACATCCTTACATTTGTCCTCTAGCCATCCCTGCTTAGCCATTTTGCACTTCCTGTCGATCTAATTTTTGAGACGTTTGTATTCCTTTTTGCCTGCTTCATTTACTGCATTTTTATATTTTCTCCTTTCATCAATTAAATTCAATATTTCTTCTGTTACCCAAGGATTTCTATTAGCCCTCGTCTTTTTACCTACTTGATCCTCTGCTGCCTTCACTACTTCATCCCTCAGAGCTACCCATTCTTCTTCTACTGTATTTCTTTCCCCCATTCCTGTCAATTGTTCCCTTATGCTCTCCCTGAAACTCTCTACAACCTCTGGTTCTTTCAGTTTATCCAGGTCCCATCTCCTTAAATTCCCACCTTTTTGCAGTTTCTTCAGTTTCAATCTGCAGTTCATAACCAATAGATTGTGGTCAGAATCCACATCTGCCCCTGGAAATGTCTTACAATTTAAAACCTGGTTCCTAAATCTCTGTCTTACCATTATATAATCTATCTGATACCTTTTAGTATCTCCAGGATTCTTCCAGGTATACAACCTTCTTTTATGATTCTTGAACCAAGTATTAGCTATGATTAAGTTATGCTCTGCGCAAAATTCTACCAGGCGGCTTCCTCTTTCATTTCTTAGCCCCAATCCATATTCACCTACTATGTTTCCTTCTCTCCCTTTTCCTACTGACGAATTCCAGTCACCCATGACTATTAAATTTTCGTCTCCCTTCACTACCTGAATATTTTCTTTTATCTCATCATACATTTCATCTATTTCTTCATCATCTGCAGAGCTAGTTGGCATATAAACTTGTACTACTGTAGTAGGCATGGGCCTTGTGTCTATCTTGGCCACAATAATGCGTTCACTATGCTCTTTGTAGTAGCTAACCCGCACTCCTATTTTTTTATTCATTATTAAACCTACTCCTGCATTACCTCTATTTGATTTTGTATTTATAACCCTGTAATCACCTGACCAAAAGTCTTGTTCCTCCTGCCACCGAACTTCAATAATTCCCACTATATCTAACTTTAACCTATCCATTTCCCTTTTCAAATTTTCTAACCTACCTGCCCGATTAAGGGATCTGACATCCCACGCTCCGATCCGTAGAACGCCAGTTTTCTTTCTCCTGATAACGACACCCTCTTGAGTAGTCCCCGCCCGGAGATCCGAATGGCGGACTATTTTACCTCCGGAATATTTTACCCAAGAGGACGCCATCATCATTTAATCATACAGTAAAGCTGCATGTCCTCGGGAAAAATTACGGCTGCAGTTTCCCCTTGCTTTCAGCCGTTCGCAGTACCAGCACAGCAAGGCCGTTTTGGTTAATGTTACAAGGCCAGATCAGTCAATCATCCAGACTGTTGCCCCTGCAACTACTGAAAAGGCTGCTGCCCCTCTTCAGGAACCACACGTTTGTCTGGCCTCTCAACAGATACCCCTCCGTTGTGGTTGCACCTACGGTACGGCCATCTGTATCGCTGAGGCACGCAAGCCTCCCCACCAACGGCAAGGTCCATGGTTCATGGTTATCTTAGCAGATAAAATACTCACACAATTTTTTCCCGTCATATGTAATTAAGGAATCGCGTCCTAACAGTTTATGAAAGATGAAACTAAGTGAAGCAATTTATAGCAAGGAACATTGTGAAAGCGTTAAAAGTAAATGCTTCTAGTTTTAGTGGAACAGGAAAAGTGGACTGTTGCGAAGGATAATCGGTGCTTGTAACTGAGGATATCTCACTGTCTACCATTTCTTTATCTGGTCGGTGGTGACTTTATGGACGTAGTAGTCAGATTGAAGGTAAATCAGACGGTAGGTGCCACATTCTGGTGAATCTCTACTTCCATGAAGGCGGGAAATATTATGCTTATCAGCTACGTTTCCAATAGTCGATATGGCGGTGAAGACATTAAGCATAAGTATTAGGTTGTATAGAGTACTTCGCTGTCCCAAAGGTCTACATAATAAAGACTGGGTGCCTTGATATTCGTTATGCTCTGTACTAGATAGAGGACTTTATCAATAGTGATGGTCCGTTCTCTCACGCGCTCCATATTTTTGATGAATGATACAGGCCGACAGATGTCTTATTAAAATGATTTTTCAAGAATTACTCTGCAGGATACATCGATAAATTTCACTGCTCTGCGCACAAGATTGACTCACGCGAGTGCGTACAATGGGATTTACACTTTGGTGACAAACTCTGTATACAAGTCCCTCGAGTTGGCACTACATCATTGTCTTCCTCTCTCCAGGGCAACAATCACTCCACTTATAGGTTCGAGACAATGAGAGGAGGGACAGGCTAAATTTCATATTTGAAAAGTCTGAATACCATTAAAACATTCAGTGCAGTTACGTCTCTAAACTAGACATAAACAGTCCTGCGTAATTTTAAACAGCCTACGAAGTGTACAATTAGTTCTCTAGCCTCGGTGCCAGAGGAAACGGTTCTGCTAGCACAGAGAAGCGACTGACTGTGATAACACTAATACACTGGTGTGCAAAATTTAACGACGAAAGTAGCTTTCACATGATTGCCACTGCCAAATAACATAGATCGATGGGACTTGGACTGAACATATAAAATTGCTACACTGCAGTACAGAAGATAATTCAAAGAAATACGCAACGATACTAACAGAAATGGCACTTTTAGACAAACATAATTATAGCAGTATTTATGTAGTAGCAGTTCAGGCACAGATAATGATATTTCCTCAAGGTCACTGACAATACAAGGAAGTGATAAGGACTCCCGTTACACCTGAGGCAGTTGTGCGAGGTTACCCTCTCCTTTCTCTTCCTCCCCCCCCCCCCCCCCCCAGGCCGCCCCATGCACCTGATTAGGATACCGAGTGTCAGGTTATTAAACTGCACAAATTATACTCAGTCGCCCTCCGCACCACAGTCCTCTTCCCCTGCTACCCATGCACTGCAGGTACTTCTGGTTCAAGTCAAGAACTGGTTGTATGTGGTACAACCTGGATGATCTCCCGCCTCCTCCCCCTCCCACGCTGGGATAGTGGGATTAAAGCTCCACACTTACCTACCCCTTTTATTACTAAAGTAGTTGTATGGGATATGCCATTCCAACTCTGTGCACCAAGGACTATAAGGTGTGTTTGGGGCCATGGTGCTGGTATTTGTTATAAGTAATAATCAATTATATTTATTACAGTTATATAGATTTCGACATTCGAGGTGTGTGGAGAGGGCCCATGTGTGGGTATATGTCAATAATAAATAAAATTTATTACAATTACGCGAATTTCGTCATTGGAGGCGTCAGCAGAGACCAACCACCACCCCTACGCAGACATGTAAATACTCTCATTTTTGGGTTTTTCATATTTTTCCAGAATTTTGCCGTTTTCGGTATTTTTTGTGTTATTGGAGATTTTCTATATTTTCTCCTTTTCTCGCATTTTTCCATATTTTTCATTTTTAATATTTTCCCATATTTTTCAGTTTTTACATATTATTCCATATTTCTCCATACTTTTCGTAGTCTGTGTGTGAATGTACAAGAATGTTTATTTTCTTATTGCAAATTTGTGACCCATTTGTTAACACCACATACATTTCAAAGACTGTTAATGTTAAAGAAATATCACTGTGCCATATATAAACAAACTCTTGCTATGTCATTCAACACATTACTAGTGTGTCTGACATCATTGCCTAAGTGTTAAAACGAGAACCTTCTCCTGTTGGTAGAAATAATGATGTCCAAATATATTGCGTAAATATTAACAAAATTTGACATGATAGCAAATTTTTGATGTTTACATACATCTATGTCGCATGTAAATAAGGTATGTACCGCCGCTGCCAGTTGCAGTTACCGCTAAGAGTTGAATGTGGCAAGCTGTTTGTAGGATATGCAGCACTTCGTGTGCTGATTAATGGAGAGCTCAGAATCTGGCCATGACTGACCTAGGACCATGAACACAATACTAGGTGACCGTCCAACAATGGCAGAGAAATTTTCAATATTTTAACAATGTAAGAGTAATCATCCCGTATGCAACCAACCTAGTTGCTGGCGGAAAATACACTGGTACAAAAGCAGGCACACAAGGAGGGCCATCCCACCAACATGAATGTGTACAAACAGGTGCTGACATGCTATCAGAAATAGATGGGTGACTTTGCAGGTAAGCGCTAAGCATACCCTTCCTCCTCCTCCTCTTTTTCTGGCGCAATAAGAAACAAGCTTCCCCAACCATCACGCTTTTAATACAGAGAAATTGCATGGGTGGCATCAGTCTTGGTCAGCCAGCGCTCCGTTGCCGGCCGAAGTGGCCGTGCGGTTAAAGGCGCTGCAGTCTGGAACCACAAGACCGCTACGGTCGCAGGTTCGAATCCTGCCTCGGGCATGGATGTTTGTGATGTCCTTAGGTTAGTTAGGTTTAACTAGTTCTAAGTTCTAGGGGACTAATGACCTCAGCAGTTGAGTCCCATAGTGCTCAGAGCCATTTTTGAACCAGCGCTCCCAGGCGGAATAAAAGGGAGTTAGGAGGCAACTAACCTACCACAACACACTATTTTAAACAAATAAACTATGTGTTATTAGTATGTGTTATAACATCTGTAATTAACTATGTAAAATCTGAAGTATTTACACATCCCTGTCACCCAAATGAGACTGAACAATGCTGGATTCGTATTTTCTGCCAAGATTTGTGTCATGTGATGGGTAGTTACTTTATGCTGACTGCTTCATCTACCGTATATGAGTGAGCACATGCGATAGAGATATTAAGAGTCTCACTTGAACTGTCGTTTGCACTGCTGGCAGTTGCTTATTGACAGCTCAGCTGGAGAGATATGCAGAGGCAACGATGCACATGTGTATTTGCTTTTTTCGAATGAAGAGTATTTCTCCACTATTTTCTATCCTATACCAGGTGCAAATTGTTTACAGTGTAATTTTTGGCAATGCAGTGAGAATTATTAACTTGGTGAGTGTTGTCACTGTGCATTATTATTAAACATCTGAGTAAAAGTTTTTGCTATAATATTGAACTGGCTGCCATTAAAGTTCGTTGAATGTTTGTAACAATACGTAACGCTGTTCTCAATATGCACTTTTGAAATACGCTTGATTATCCATAATGTTTGATTTAATCTATAATTATTATTGATAACTCAAATAACGCATTTCAGAGTATCCTGGTGTGTTACATATAAAACATGGAATTTTTTCAGAAGCCTGAGACACTCACCGGGTTGGATTAATAGATGTGGAGTACAATTATCGTGTAGCTCTTCAACAGAAATGTTTTACTGTGGAGATGGGAAACCGGTGCAGTGTATTCATGTACATACGTGCAGACTGATCTGTGAAACAAACAGACGTTCGGTAATTTTAAACACATGGAGCAGATTCCTGTGTTATTTAACGCTGATCTGAACTCTATGTCACTGTTTGCTTATAAATTCGTCATGTGATTATAACGTATCTCAAAATTTTTGGAGTACATACGAATTCCACCATATGATACCTGACAGAACAGTACGAGTGAAAAAGTGACTATTATATGCCTCTGTATGAGTCCCAATATCTCGTATCTTACGGGGAATGTATGTTGGCTTCGAATTTAGTTTCTCAACAGTGTTTTTGCGAAAAGAACGTTGACAAGTTTGAGTTTGTCATCCTCACTTGTTGATCGAACCTACTTGTTATAAATCTAGCATTACGTTATTGCTTTTGAAAAAGTCTTCTGAAAAGATAGTGTTCTAGATGTTGTGATAGATTTTTTGGCAAGGACATAGAAGCCGGCCGCGGTGGTCTAGCGGTTCTAGGCGCTCAGTCCGGAACCGCACGACTGCTACGGTCGCACGTTCGAATCCTGCCTCGGGCATGGATGTGTGTGATGTCCTTAGGTTAGTTAGGTTTAAGTAGTTCTAAGTTCTATGGGACTGATGACCACAGATATTGAGTTCCATAGTGCTCAGAGCCATTTGAACCATTTGAACATAGAAAGATGGGGAAATTGTCTGTGACCATGAGCAACATGGGGCGTCTTTTTTCTTTTTTTCACTGACATGTTTTGGACGTTTTTTCTGTGGTTACTGGGAGCCCATGAGCTTGTGCTGTTTGCAAGTTGAGACCCTTGAGATACTTCCCCAGTTAGACGTTTAACATACATGGAATACGAAGAATATACAAATTGCACCACGTTTCTCAGATATAATAGTATCAGAGAATACACTGTCACGGCCTCCATAATATTTTTCTGGAGCGTCGGTTGCACTGGAGATGTTATGTGTATACTTTGTTCGTGACTAATTGTTCACTTCCGTCTGCATCTCTGGCGAATCGGTACAAATCGTTAATGGTAATGGAGGGATAAGGTCTTCATCAGCGTACGCTTATAGAAGGTACAAACTAGCATGATTTCCTTGTGCAATACCGCATTGCACAAGTCGTTTAATGAATGATGGCGGTGTATTTTTTAAGAAAATAGCTGTGTTATTTGTTTATATCGATTTGTTGTAAGTGTATATACCGAGGTTTTCTCATCAGGCATCTCATGTCCAACATCGACGGCATGTCCTCAGTGTTGGTTGAGTTGTCTCTGTTTATTGACAATAAACAGAGACAACCCAACCAACACTGAGGACATGCCGTCGATGTTGGGCATGAGATGCCTGATGCGAAAACCTCAGTATATACACTTACAACAGATAGCACGCGAACTCTGCATACCTCTGTCCACATTTGCTTTACTTCGGCACAGGTACTGTAACCTTGGAGGATTGACAAATTGGTATCTAGAAAGTTATTTTTTGCTGCATGATGTCGCTTGTTCAGTCTCATTTGGGTGACATATGTGTACAAACTTAGGACATCTGCATTTTTGTTTACGAGCATTATAGTGAAGTCACACATGAGTAATGCATGGTTTATTTGTTTAAAATATTGTGATGTGGTACGTTAAATGTCTTTTTCTCTTTTTATTCCCCCTGGGAGTGCTAGCTGAGCAAGACCGACGTCGCCACACAGTTTATCCAGTATTAAACGCACCATGGTTGGGGGAGCTTGTTTCTTATGGGCCCAGAGAAAAACAGAAAGGGAGGGGAGTGCTTGGCGCTTACCTGCAAGGCCGACCATGTATTTCTGGCGGCGTGTCAGCACCTGTTTGCGAATGTTCATATGGGCAGGATGGCCCTACCTGAATACGTGTTTTCGTACCAGTGTGTTACCTACCACCAATCAGGATGGCTGCCTTGGGGGATGATTACACATATATTGTTAAAATACTGCAAATTTCTCTACCAATGCTGGGCGGTCAGCTAGCATAACAGTCGTGGTCCTGGGTCAGTTACGGCCGGACTGAGCTCTGCAAAAAAATGGTTCCAATGGCTCTGAGCACTATGAGACTTAACTTCTAAAGTCATCAGTCCCCTAGAACTTAGAACTACTTAAACCTAACTAACCTAAAGACGTTACACACATCCATGTCCGAGGTAGGATTCGAACCTGCGACCTTAGCGGTCGCGTGGTTCCAGACCGTAGCGCCTAGAACCGCTCGGTCACTCCGGCCGGCTGAGCTCTGCACACATCAGCGCCTGCAGTGGCTGCATATTCTGCAGACAACTCGCTTACCACTTTCAACTCTTAGCAACTCCTGCGGCTGGCAGCGGCGGTAAATACCTTATCTACATGTGGCATATGTAAATTTCGGAGTTTTACTGTAGTGTCATAAATTTTTTAAATATTTGCGCAGTATATTGCGACCTCATTCTACCAATAGGAGAACGTGCTAGTTTTAACAACGCCCCTATGACATTACACACACTGTTAATATCAGAATGATGCAGCTAGAGTTTGTTTATATGTAGCATAGTAATATTTCTTTAACATTAATAGCCTTTGAAAAGTGAATGTGATGTTTAATAATGTGTCGCAGGAATTTGTAATAAGAGAATAAACATATACATACAGAATATGGAAAATAAGGAGAAATACAGAATAATAAGGAATATGAAAATATGCGAAACAACGGGAAAATATGGAAAATATCTAATAATACAAAAAATACCTAAAATAGTAAAACTCTGGAAAAGTATGAAAAAATGGAAAATGAGAACACGTATCTCCCTGGGGTTGGTAGTGGTCTCTACTGAATCTGCGAATGATGTCACTCGCTTAATTGTAATAAATTTAGTTTGTTATTGACATATACCCACACATGAGTCATCTCCACAGGCCTCAAATGACAAGACTTACGTAACTGGGATGAATGAAATTTATTATTACTTCTGACAAACAACAACACCATGGCCCCAAAAGCACCTTACAGTCCTCTCCCTACGGTGCACAGCTTTGGAATGGCGCACACACACAACTGTTGTACGAGGGCAGTTCAATAAGTAATGCAACACATTTTTTTTCTGAAACAGGGGTTGTTTTATTCAGCATTGAAATACACCAGGTTATTCCCCAATCTTTTAGCTACACAACACTATTTTTCAACGTAATCTCCATTCAATGCTACAGCCTTACGCCACCTTGAAATTAGGGCCTGTATGCCTGCACGGTACCATTCCACTGGTCGATGTCGGAGCCAACGTCGTACTGCATCAATAACTTCTTCATCATCCGCGTAGTGCCTCCCACGGATTGCGTCCTTCATTGGGCCAAACATATGGAAATCCGACGGTGCGAGATCGGGGCTGTAGGGTGCATGAGGAAGAACAGTCCACTGAAGTTTTGTGAGCTCCTCTCGGGTGCGAAGGCTTGTGTGAGGTCTTCCGTTGTCATGAAGAAGGAGAAGTTCGTTCAGATTTTTGTGCCTACGAACACGCTGAAGTCGTTTCTTCAATTTCTGAAGAGTAGCACAATACACTTCAGAGTTGATCGTTTGACCATGGGGTAGGACATCGAACAGAATAACCCCTTCAGCGTCCCAGAAGACTGTAACCATGACTTTACCGGCTGAGGGTATGGCTTTAAACTTTTTCTTGGTAGGGGAGTGGGTGTGGCGCCACTCCATTGATTTCCGTTTTGTTTCAGGTTCGAAGTGATGAACCCATGTTTCATCGCCTGTAACAATCTTTGACAAGAAATTGTCACCCTCAGCCACACGACGAGCAAGCAATTCCCCACAGATGGTTCTCCTTTGCTCTTTATGGTGTTCGGTTAGACAACGAGGGACCCAGCGGGAACAAACCTTTGAATATCCCAACTGGTGAACAATTGTGACAGCACTACCAACAGAGATGTCAAGTTGAGCACTGAGTTGTTTGATGGTGATCCGTCGATCATCTCGAACGAGTGTGTTCGCACGCTCCGCCATTGCAGGAGTCACAGCTGTGCACGGCCGGCCCGCACGCGGGAGATCAGACAGTCTTGCTTGACCTTGCGGCGATGATGACACACGCTTTGCCCAACGACTCACCGTGCTTTTGTCCACTGCCAGATCACCGTAGACATTCTGCAAGCGCCTATGAATATCTGAGATGCCCTGGTTTTCCGCCAAAAGAAACTCGATCACTGCCCGTTGTTTGCAACGCACATCCGTTACAGACGCCATTTTAACAGCTCCGTACAGCGCTGCCACCTGTCGGAAGTCAATGAAACTATACGAGACGAAGTGGGAATGTTTGAAAATATTCCACAAGAAATTTCCGGTTTTTTCAACCAAAATTGGCCGAGAAAAAAAATGTGTTGCATTACTTATTGAACTGCCCTCGTAATAAAAGGGGTATGTGTTTACGAAGCTTTAATCACATTGACCATATGGTGGGGGACGGAGAGGGGAGAGACGACCTTAAATGTACCACATACATGTGTGTGGGCAAGAGTCCTAGAATATCTTATCTAAATCAGTAATAACGAGTTCGACTCTTAGCTACACATGTGGCTGGAAGTGGCGGTGCATACCTTATTTACATGTGGCATGGATATCTGTAAACCTCAGAATTTTGGTACAATGTCATGTATTTTGTAAATATTTCCTCAGTATATTACGACATTATTATTTTTACCAATAGGAGAACATGTTCGTTTTGAACGGACACGCCCCTGAATGGGCTGCATTTTTAGCATTATCTTCACCCTCATAGTGCAGCTGAGAGAGAGCTCAAAATTCTTACACACAGTTAGGGTCATTATTCAAAGCATTTCCCAAAAAATCTTTGCGATATTTATTATTTCGTACTGACAACAATATTTATAACAGTATCAAAAACGGAACACTATGTCACTGCGGTACCACTTTCTTTGGAACCACTGACTGCACAGCTTGGAAAAAGTCAGACTACAGACAACATTCACATAAGTGTTTTATACCTCCACTTTCCTTCCCTGATGCTGATCTGTGAAAAAGACTAGTAATGTATTTTACTACAACAAAAATATTTTAAAAATGTAGCTCAAATATCACCGACATCATCATCATCATCATGTTGTAAATTTTTCAGGAAATAGTAGGCAAGGGAGGTAGAGGAGGTCATTCTAAATATCTGTACCAATTTTTGTGAGTTTAACTTCAGTCATTTAGGAGAAAAGTGTACGTGAATGATGAAAATTCAAGTTTTCGCTACATCGTAAAAAAAGTACAGATTTAATAACTTACGGCTATACTAGTTTAGAACATTCCAGCTGCATACTCCAGTTGTCCTCTTGTTTCCTTATCCCCCGTACTCTCTCCTCATTCTTTTTTTTATCCTTGACTCCTTGGTAGCAGCTTCTTCAGCTGTCTCTGCTATGGTTACCCGCCGTTTATCAATAGCAGTTAGAACTGAAGCCATATTCCTTCCCATCTGGATGTTCAGTTTCTTCATAACATTGATCCTTGAAATTGCACCATCATTGAATGTTATCATTGCATCCAGTACACCAATCTTCAGCACTGTCAGCCCAACAAATACAGTTTTGGGTATTCTCTTTCATATACAGCTGTTGAAGCTTTCATCTGCATACATTTCCTAAGTAGTTTTTTTTATTTGCCAGATGCCTCCATATAGGCCTCATTGCCTCCATTACAGCAAGTGGTAAAGAATGCTTGGGGATATATTGTATGCCTGTAGCACTGCTCAACTAGTACTTGCACCACGAATCTTCCTCTTTTGGACACAAACCATACTGTGGGGTTTCATCTGTTGACACTCTATGAAACCATGTTGCCCAAACAGCTAGTCTCATATTCTCCAAATCTCCTACATTACTCCTTGTTGCTAGTCCATAATATTAAGTCAAAGAATCAATTTCACTTTTTGTAAGATGACCTGGACCACCTGTATGTTTTCCGTCTGACAGTTTTTTCCACTGAAGTCTTTACATAATTTTCGCAGCCGAGCTCCCATTCTTTTTTGTTCATGCCCAACACATTCAAGCTTTTCTATCACAGTGTCCCCATATGGTATGTCATAAACAACCGTAGTGTGGCCTTTACAGTCTCCATCCACAAGGTAGGCTTCATATCTTACACCATGACTGACCTCTCATCTTCTAAAAATGTTTAGAGCTCCTTTCGTTTCCATGTTTACACTTTTGCCATCAAAGTTCTTTACACAAACATGGGTGCCAATAATTTACTTGAACAACCCTGGCAGTCCTTTGTTAGACGTTGATAATGCAGTATCTTACCTGTCTCAATAAATGTTGCAGTTACAACCCCATTCAGAGAAATATGACCTTCTGCTAAGATCCATCAAATGCTGCAACAATGCCTGTATTCTCAGACAAGGCTACTGCTTCTTCTGCTGCTCTTTCCACTGAATGTTCACTTACACCACATAAAGCATTATGTATTTATTTATTTATTGTATCTGTCAAACATCAGTGGAAGTGGAGGCAAATCCATCACTGCACAAAAAGTCTGAGCAGCTCTCCTTCCCCTTCCAGTACATTGTATTGCGTAAGCAAGCTGAATATTTACACTGTAATATCGACTATCAGTTACTGGCGATGTCACAGTATCACTGTGCATCTTACACGAGTTTCAGTCAATCACTAACCGACTTGAAAGACCCTCCCTTGCTGAAATGCCTTCATAGTCGTCAATGCTATCTTCACAATTGCAGTACTTACATTTCACAGCATTCTTGACAGCATATTTAGATTCACAATAACATTTCCGTCGTTATTTCTGCTCACAATACTACTAGGCTTGTTCTTATTACATTCAGAAAGCGCAAGTTTACGTCTAGAAGCACTGCCTGTAGACATAGTTCTCGCAGGCGACTTTTGAAGGCACTGAAGTGTATTATTCGGTTGTGTTTGGAACTGGTTGCCACGAAACTTTCGTTTGGGGCTAAATTTTACTCTCGGCATTTGTAGCACAGGAAATACCCACACAGAAACAAAACAAACAATAACTACAAAACTGCGTATGAAATTTCGAAATCATATATTCTCTGATCTTTTTTTACATTCGAACCATAGCCTTTTGGACATGCCTGCACTATGGTTCCGGGAGTCCGTGTCTTCTAGAGTACACCTGTGTTAACGATCCGTAACTAACGACGGAGAAAACGGAAGAACAAAGTAATGCATCTCGTATTCTGACACACTTCAAACTGACAGATGGGTGTGGCCCCTCTGCAACATTACGTTCAACCTCAATTTTAGAGCGAACGGAAAATAATATCCATTTCATACATTTTTGAAAACAGCATGGAATGCTCTTTTCCATAGACCAAGAAAATGTTTTTTCAAATTTTTGGTCATTTTTACGAGAATGTCCCCTAAACAAAGATCCTGTGACATTACACATACTTTTAATGTAAGAATGACTTAGCGAGAGTTTGCTTATGTATAGATCAGTGATATTTTCTAAAACTAAGACTTGGTAGCAGTGTATTTGTTTTTGAATAATGCGTTGCAGAAAACTAGTCAGACAAATATTTTTATATTTTTACATATAGACGATGGAAAATATGTAGAAATATGGAATAATACATAAAAATTGGCAAAATTATGCAAAAAGAAGCAAAATACGAAAAATATCAGAAAAATACCGAAAAATACGATGAAATGGGAAATATGAAAAGTACGAAAAATGATAAATGTGAACAATATCGAAAAAATGTAAAGTAGGAGTACTTACATGCCTGTCTGTGGATAGTGGTCCGTCTCTGCTGACACCTTGAACGACAAAATTTGCGTTATTGCAATAAAGATTAAATTTAATTTGTTATTAAGAAATACCTGCACAGTGGTACTGTCCACAGGCCTCACATGATAAAACTTACATACTCGTAATAACTTTAATTTATTGTTATTTATACAAATACGAACACCGTTACTACTAACAAAGCTGACAGTCCCATGGAACTTATATGGAAGTGCAAGGAGAAGAGGAGTTGTGCTTTAATTACATTGGTCCAAGGGGGGGGGGGGGGCAGGGGAAGTGGAATGGGTAACATTGAATGTACCACATACATGTGTGTGGGCAGGATTCCCAGAAGTCCTTATCTAAACCAAGTATTAACTAATCATCTTGTGGTGCAGTTCTTCTTCTTGTCTCCGTGCTTGCTAAGAAAATGGGATGAGAAGTTCCGCCTTATGCAAGACACCTTTTTTTCTTTTGTTTCGCCCATACATGTTTCAGCACTTTTGTGCTATCGTCAGTGGGTTCTATTTTTATTAAAGTATTAAATTATTAAAGTATTAAAGTAAATATTAATTTATTAAGTATTAACTGGTTCTTGGCCTGAAGTGGCAGTAACCCCAAGGACATGGATGGAAGGGGAGAGAAATGGGGGGGGGGGAGGTGAGTTATAAATAACTTACGCAGCTGTGTAACCTGACACCAAAACTCTGTCAGGTGAGTGGGTTGGCTGGGGATGTGGCGTTGGGGAAAGGTGTGTCCCTGAGTGTACCTCACACAATTACCTCCGTTTTATTGTGATAACCCCTCACAAGGTTAAGTGTAATCTGATACTGGGACACTTTCTTATGAAGTCCTTATATTACCACTGACGTTGAGATAAGTCGTTGTGTGTCCAAAGTGGTACTTCGTATCTACTAATGATTACGCTGAAGACACCACCTTTTATTATGGTCCTCTGTACACGGCTCTTAAATGGATGTATGATCACCATGGGCACAGCACATGCCCTGAAACATGCTTCCATGCTTGTTACGACTTCAGTATGGAGTTCTTGTTATAGGGCATTCCATTCTCCCAACAGCGCAGTTGACGACTGCTGGATGATCGTTGGTGCATATGGACATGCTGCAATACGTCTCTCCAAAGCATTCCACACTTGCTGCATGAGAATGGGTAGCCCAGTGCATTAACCAAATATTCCCTTGTTCTAAGTGCTCCTTCACCAGCACTGTTCGGTGTTGTCACGCATTATCATCCACAAATTGAAGTCAGGGCCGAATGCACCCCTGAAAAAACGCTCATGGAGGAAAAGTACAGTGTCACATTTACGTTGCCCGCCGAATGCACCGTGTTCAAAAATTTGAAGGTCAGTACACCCATGCATTGTTATGTCTTCACATACCATCACACCTGTACCACCAAGGCATCAAATTCGACAATGTTACTGAGTGCATTACGTGTCACCGCCTCTCCCCACATAAGGGTACGTAATGCGCTCAGGAATACTGTGGAACATGATCCGTGTGATGGTCCAGGTGCTGTGGGCATAATGTAGCATGGGCGTAACGTACTGACCTCCAAATCAATGAACGCGGCACACTCACCGGTCAACGTTATTGCAGTACAGCACTCCTTCCCCTTATGCGTATCTTCAGAGCTGTATTCGTCCCTGACTTCATTTTTATAGATGGCAATGCGCAACCGCATCAGATTGCCCAGGTGGAGAAGCTCTTGGAACGAGAGATATTCAGCGAATGGACTGGCTTTCTCATTCCTCCACTTAAATCCGATCGAGATTGTGAGAGACTCGTTGTGAAGAAGTATCGCAGCACGTCCATATGCAGTTGTGAACCGCGCTGGTGGAGAAATGGAACATGCTATCACAAAACTCCTTATCAACTCTGTGGCCAGATGGGAATAGGATGCAGAGCGAACACTGCCGTCCGTGGTGATCACACATCCCAATAAGAACGATGTCCCACCTTTTATAATATTCAAGTGACCATCATAAATTGCGGTGACTTCAGTGTAATTAATGCCTTTGACTGAAAGTGTCATTTCTGCTCGTCTCATTGCGTACTTTCTCAGTTACCTTGTGTACTAGACTGTTGCAGGTCTTTCTCTGTATGGTCCAGCTTTCATCGATGTATGTAACTTAGTAGGGACACATCATGACAAAGATAATTTCGTCTTTAAGTTTAGCAGACTAGTAGAGTTTAAACACTTTACTAAATGATGCAGCCTACTGCTTTCGGTAAGTGGCCTCATTAACAGTCGCGCCCCAACTGGACTACGGCACGCAAAGCGGCGTAATGATGTAACCGTACATCTGCGTTTAAACTCGATGAGCCCGCCGATGCTTTAAATTTAGTCTTCTGTTCGACAATTTTAATACAGTAAGTTATTAAGTGCTTCACTAATTGTCTCCGGCGAATCAACGGTTTTACTCTATTGTTATCATTAGCGAGTGTTTAAAATTAATACTAGAGTTAAAGGAAGGAAGATTAGGGTTTAATATCCCATCGATCTTGATGATATTAGGGCGGACCACATGATCTGATATAACAAGTGTGAGAAAATAAATTGACAGAGAGCATTTCAAAGTAACCATCCCCAACTTAAACGTGGATATCCCAACGAAGATTTGACCCTAATCACCCAGAATGAGACACAAATGCCTTATTTTAATATTATTTATCACAATCAGTGTTTCTGGAAAGCTTATAGTTGTCAGCCATGGTTTACTTATACTTTCGTGCTTGGCAAAACGCGTTTCGAAACTTTATCATCATTTTCAAGTGCATTTGTTTACATTCTTTTTGTGATGTTTGACTGTGTGATTGCCACTCTTGCTCTGTTATTGTCTTCTTGAGGTTATACTGCAATCGGAAATTTGGACAAATGACTCTTGGGGTGATTTTATGTACTATTTATTTTGTTTTTACACTTAGAAGTATTGTGCCTCCTCCATTACACAGAATATCACACTCTCGCAGATCACTTACACTATTTGTTTTTGTGATCTAAGTGTGCTACTGACACATTACGATATGGTTTCACAAAGAGTTTTTATCAACTCATTTTGATGATTACTTTATATGCATAAAGTTGCCAATTATAAAATTAATTTAATCGTTATTGACTGTTGAACTATCGATTATGTTTCTATTTTGTTGCAGGTGGTGAGTAGAGTCTATGGGGTAATGTACTTATTTGTGGAAGGTACTACAGTTATATGTAGGAGAAATATTTTTAAAAAACTAACTGATTCACTGTCTTGTTTGTCGTTGAGAATTTTCTCTCCTTGCTTTTGTGGTGTACAGAAATTTCCAGCTCCACCATTAAATCCATTGGAATGGAGGAGAATACTTATAAGTAGAAAAACAGAAATACTATGTCTAACATTATCATATAAAACACATTCCTAGATTCATTTGTCCCATTTTCAGACTGCAGTATAACCTCAAAATGACAACAATTCAAGAGACACAGAGAGTCAGACATGCTAAAATCACAGAAAATCTATGTTTTAATCAACGCCCTTGAAAATGAGAATAAATTTCATTGCGCTAAGCATAAGGAAATAAGTAATTGGCGCAATTTTTATTATTTAAGTCATAAATGTCTTTCCACGGCGCCACCTCGCTCCGCAAGGTGTAAGCTATAGACAAGTGTTCTTGGCGCCGTCTTAAGAACCTTCTCGTTTCATACGCTGACGTAGGGAAATATGCGCAGATGAGAGTCTGCTTCTTCATTCCCCGACTGAAAGATTCATTAGTAGATAGGTACTATCAGGTAAATTTGTTCCACAATTGCAGAAAGGTCGTGGTGCTAATGCAATGTTTCATTCTCCTCGTGATCACGTAATGTAACTGTGTACTACTTGCGCCCTACCGACAAAGTTAATACAGATCATTTAGAAATATGTCGATCGGAAACGTCGAACCCCCTTATTCCATAATGTGTTTTTCGCTAGTGTGACGTTAATTATATTGTTTAGTCTCTTCTTTGCCCTAGCCATTCAGATAAATATAATTCTGTCTCACTTCCACGTCCTAACTCGCGTGTATGTCTTCTTAGTACAAATTTCTAGCGCCAGTAGCATCAATTTTACCTCATATTTTGGGGAGCTCACGTCCGTCGACTTTTCTTTGTCCTAACAGCCTTCGTTCTCTTGTGTTTGTTTCTGAGCATGCTCTGTGCACAATCACATAGAAGTATACCTGTCATTAAACGGACGGTCCATGTGGTTCAGATGGTAACAAATCCTCGATGTGCTGACACCGCACATTGCTGGAATTGACTAATACTGTCTATTCAAGTTATATATAACGGAAATAATGCAGTAAATGAAGCAGGCAAAAAGGAATACAAACGTCTCAAAAATGAGATCGACAGGAAGTGCAAAATGGCTAAGCAGGGATGGCTAGAGGACAAATGTAAGGATGTAGAGGCTTGTCTCACTAGGGGTAAGATAGATACTGCCTACAGGAAAATTAAAGAGACCTTTGGAGAGAAGAGAACCACTTGTATGAATATCAAGAGCTCAGATGGCAAACCAGTTCTAAGCAAAGAAGGGAAGGCAGAAATGTGGAAGGAGTAAATAGAGGGTTTATACAAGGGCGATGTACTTGAGGACAATATTATGGAAATGGAAGAGGATGTAGATGAAGATGAAACGGGAGATAAGATACTGCGTGAAGAGTTTGACAGAGCACTGAAAGACCTGAGTCGAAACAAGGCCCCGGGAGTAGACAACATTCCATTAGAACTACTGATGGCCTTGGGAGAGCCAGTCATGACAAAACTCTACCATCTGGTGACAGGCGAAATACCCTCAGACTTGAAGAAGACTATAATAATTCCAATCCCAAAGAAAGCAGGTGTTGACAGATGTGAAAATTACCGAACTATCAGTTTAATAAGTCACAGCTGCAAAAGACTAACGCGAATTCTTTACAGACGAATGGAAAAACTGGTAGAAGCAGACCTCGGGGAAGATCAGTTTGGATTCCGTAGAAATGTTGGAACACGTGAGGCAATACTAACCTTACGACTTATCTTAGAAGAAAGATTAAGAAAAGGCAAACCTATGTTTCTAGCATTTGTAGACTTAGAGAAAGCTTTTGACAATGTTAACTGGAATACTCTCTTTCAAATTCTGAAGGTGGCAGGGGTAAAATACAGGGAGCGAAAGGCTATTTACAATTTGTACAGAAACCAGATGGCAGTTATAAGAGTCGAGGGGCATGAAAGGGAAGCAGTGGTTGGGAAAGGAGTGAGACAGGGTTGTAGCCTATCCCCGATGTTATTCAATCTGTATATTGAGCAAGCAGTAAAGGAAACAAAAGAAAAATTCGGAGGAGGTATTAAAATTCATGGAGAAGAAGTAAAAACTTTGAGGTTCGCCGATGACATTGTAATTCTGTCAGAGACAGCAAAGGACTTGGAAGAGCAGTTGAACGGAATGGACAGTGTCTTGAAAGGAGGATATAAGATGAACATCAACAAAAGCAAAACGAGGATAATGGAATGTAGTCAAGTTAAATCGGGTGATGCCGAGGGAATTAGATTAGGAAATGAGACACTTAAAGTAGTAAAGGGGTTTTGCTATTTAGGGAGTAAAATAACTGATGATGGTCGAAGTAGAGAGGATATAAAATGTAGACTGGCAATGGCAAGGAAATCGTTTCTGAAGAAGAGAAATTTGTTAACATCGAGTATAGAATTAAGTGTCAGGAAGTCGTTTCTGAAAGTATTTGTATGGAGTGTAGCCATGTATGAAAGTGAAACATGGACGATAACTATTTTGGACAGGAAGAGAATAGAAGCTTTCGAAATGTGGTGCTACAGAAGAATGCTGAAGATAAGGTGGGTAGATCACGTAACTAATGAGGAGGTATTGAATAGGATTGGGGAGAAGAGAAGTTTGTGGCACAACTTGACTAGAAGAAGGGATCGGTTGGTAGGACATGTTTTGAGACATCAAGGGATCACAAATTTAGCATTGGAGGGCAGCGTGGAGGGTAAAAATCGTAGAGGGAGACCAAGAGATGAATACACTAAGCAGACTCAGAAGGATGTTGGTTGTAGTAGGTACTGGGAGATGAAGAAGCTTGTACAGGATAGAGTTGCATGGAGAGCTGCATCAAACCAGTCTCAGGACTGAAGACCACAACAACATAACGGAAATGTATAAGGAGTAGTCAGATGAAAACTATACAGATGGAAAAAAGTTATTTCAAAAGTAATCGTCATAACTGTTCATACATTCACCCCACTGTCAGACAAGATGGTCAGTTCCTTCATGGAAAATGTTTGCGGTTGCCTACGGAAGCATGATAGCACCCAGGCGTGAACCTCTTCGTTTGCACCATATCGACGTCCACGAATGGCTTCCTTCGGGGCTCTAAAAATATGGTAATCGCATTGGGAGCGATCGGGACTCTATGGAGCATGCGTAAGCGCTTCCGAGAGAAAATTCTGCAAAGAAGTTGAAACAACCTCGGCAACAGGTGGGGAGGCATTATTCTGCAACAGAATGATACCTTTCGTCAACGTTCCTGAGTATTTGGACTTCACGTCGCACCAAATTTTTTTCAGTGTCCATGTACCTCAGTGCATTAACTGTCGCACTGTGTTTGAGAAAGTCAAAGAGCAGCGGGCCCTTGCAGTCAGTGCAAAATTTCATCATGACTTTCCCGGAGTTGGTGTGCCTTTTTTTCGACTACTCCACAGAAGTTTCGCCGGGAAGCCCTTAAAATTGCTCCATACAGTCCAGTCTCCCGTTGATTGTCTTCGGATGAAGAGGTGCACCCCTAGGTACAATCATGTTTCCGTAAGAAACCGTAAACATTTTTCCATGTCGGCTCTGACCGTCTTGTCTCACAGTAAGATAAATGACTTAACAGTTATGGTATTTACTTTTCAAATAATGAAAGGCTCTCTTACTTTTTTCATCTGTCTCTTTCTCATTTGATTGCCCGTTATTCAATGTTCGGAGCGCATTGTGCCAGTGTCTTTACTGTATTTACAAATTTGCCGAGTATTTGCTATGACTAAATCGTCTGCGTATCCTTGGCAAAAGTAACCTTTAACTTTTAGATTTTTAACGCGCCCAATCATCATTAGGTTCCAGAGTAGTACGGACAAATGGCTTTGCCTTTCCTCTACTCAGGATGGTCTTAATCAATCTACATATCATAATATCAGTCCAATGCTCTTCTGCAGCTCTAACCATGGTTCGCAACGAACTAATGGAGAGCTGTTGTACATGATTTCCCTGGTTGATATGCACTATGTGATCAAAGGTATCTGAACACCTGGCCGAACATGACTTTAAAGTTCGTGGCGCCCTCCATTGGTAATGCTGGAATTAAATGTGGTGTTGGCCCACCCTTAGCCTCGATAACAGCTACCACTCTCGCAGGCATACCTTCAGTCAGGTGCTGGAAGGTTTCTTGGGGAATAGCAGCCCATTCTTCACGGAGTGCTGCACTGAGGAGAGGTATCGATGTTGGTCGGTGAGGCCTGGCACGAAGTCGGCGTTCCAAAACATCTCAAAGGTGTTGTATAGGATTCAGGTCAGGACTACGTGCAGGCCAGTCCATTACAGGGATGTTACTGTCGTGTAACCACTCCGCCATAGGCCGTGCATTATGAACAGGAGCTCGATCGTGTTGAAAGATGCAATCGCCATCCCCGAATTGTTGTTCAACAGTGGGAAGCAAGAAGGTGCTTAAAATATCAATGTAGGTCTGTGCTGTGATAGTGCTACTCAAAACAACTAGGGGTGCAAGCCCCCTCCATGAAAAACACAACTACACCATATCACTACCGCCTCCGAATATACTGCTGGCACTACACACGCTGGCAAATGACGTTCACCGGGCATTCACCATACCCACACCCTGCCACCCGATCGCTACATTGTGTACCGTGATTAGTCACTCGACACAACGTTTTTCCACTGTTAAATCGTCCAATGTTTACGCTCCTTACAACAAGCGAGGCGTCGTTTGGCATTTACCGGCGTGATGTGTGGCTTATAAGCCGTCGCTCGACCATGAAATCCAAGTTTTCTCACCTCCCGCCTAACTGTCATAGTACTTGCAGTGGATTCTGATGCAGTTTGGAATTCCTGTGTGAAGATCTAGATAGACGTCTGCCTATTACACATTAGGACCCTATTCAACTGTCGGCGGTCGCTGTCAGTCACGGCTCCACTCGTCGGGGTTTCGAGTCCTCTCTTGGGCGTGGCTGTGTGTGTTGTCCTTAGCGTAAGTTAGTTTAAGTACGATTAAGTATTGTGTAAGCTTAGGGACTGATGACCTCAGAAGTTTGATACCATAAGAATGTACCACAAATTTCCAAAATTTTCTGTCAGTCAACAGACGAGGTCGGCCTATACGCTTTTGTGCTTTACGTGTCCCTTCACGTTTCCACTTCACTATCACATCGGAAACAGTGGACCTAGGGATATTTAGGAGTATGGAAATCTTGCTTACGGACTTATGACACAAGTGACACCCAATCTTAACCTCCTTCGAAGTCCGTGAGTTCCGCGGAGCGCCCCATTCTGCTCTCTCACGATGTGTAATGACTACACATGTCGCTGATATGGATTACCTGGCAGTAGGTGGCAGCACAATGCACCTAATATGAAAAACGTATGTTTTTGGGGGCGTCCGGATACTAATCACATAGTGTACGTGTTGGATTTCATGTTTAGGAGCCTGTTAACCTCTTAATCCTAACGAACATGTTAAACGATTTCCTATTGTTTTCACGAGTGTTGCAGACAGATTCGTCTCATGTCCTTAGCTTTGGTACGATCAATTCTCTCATAGAATAAAAAAAACCTTCACTCTCCTGAAAACAATTGGAATGACTTCTGTAGCTATGTTAACTCCAAATAGTTTCCATAGGAGTCTGAGTAAGCCTTCTTCTGCTAGTAGAAGCAGAGTCAAAAAGATTTAGTCTGGATCTGTGTCCTGAAGAGTTGAAAATTTCTCACCACCCACTAAGTTTTCTTCAAATCCATTCATTCTTTGGTATATTCCCAGCTCTCGCGTTGATTATTCGCAATAAGGTACCACCCAGGGGGCAGAATTTTGGTCTGAATACTCTGCTAGGGTGTACTTGGGAAGTGAGCCTACTGGATTTGTTTTTATTCTTTTGAGGATTTTATAAAATCTGGTCCTGGCAGCTGTAGCCTTCGTACAGAACACCTTCCAGAATGATTATTTCGCTTGCGTAAATGCAAGATTGTATTTAGCAGGGCTCTCCCATGTGTTGCTCACTGTCCTTTCCCCCTTGCAAAGTTGAACAATCTTTTAAATCCTTCCTTTGCAATTTAAGATCGTTGTTACAGCAAGGTACAATCCTGTTTGTGGGCTTCTTGGTGATTGGACAGTTTTCTAAGTGCGAAGTCATGATGTCAGACGTTACTTCATCTGCCATTTCCTCTAAGTATACTGGATTTATTATCGATGCTTTAACTTCAGATAAACATAAGTTTAGGTCCTTCCTGTATGAGTCCCAGTCTGTTTTCCATGGATTCCTATTGTCCATGGTCTGTTTAATACCAATTTCCACCTCAAAATGTGGTCAGGTAAGAATGGTTCGAATGCCATGTAGCATTCTTTGATGCAACTACACATGAAGATGGGCTGAAAATATATGTCAATTGCATCTTCCCTTCCTCTATCACTGGAGGGAGTATCTTACCCCTGTTCGAGATCTGTAGGATGCTCATCAATAGGTATGAAACTAGGTAGTCACCGCTGCTTTTTTGGTTACTGCTTCCCCACCCTACGATACGTACATTGGCATCACAGCCAGTCATCAGTTGTTCGTTCAGTTTCAAGCAGCTGTCTGCCAGTCTCCTAACTTCCTGGTATGGAGGGACACTGTCTTCGTATGAAAAGTATACTGAGGCCGACATCAATTCTCTCGTACTGTCTTCCTCACGCTTCATTATTGTAATGGCCACGGGGTCCCTGGAACAGAAGTATTTCATCGGCATGAACGAAATCCCGTTTTTAATACAAATGCATTCTCCGTTTTTTTTAGATTCCTTGGATTAATCGACTTACCTACAGTTCCTTCGATGCCAGATAAGCCCCTTTTTAGGTATCTTAGATCAGGGTGATGTCCACCTCTTGCGATCCCAGGAGGCGACGAAAGGTGGCAGTTGCTCCCTTACTGTTCTGCAGGTTCATCTGTAACACGTCCAGCCACCAACTTGCCGCCATTATTGTCTGTGATGTTCTTGATCATCCCGGCAGTAACCTGCGAGGAGCACAACTACAGTTTTATGTCTTAAACACGCATTGAATTGAAGTATCTTTCTCCAACTTTCATCCGCAGCGTTTGGCCATCAGTTCCAGACTTCAAGTTAATGATCCTCCAGTCCCCTGTCGAGACTTTTCGGTGCTGAATCTTTTCTTTCTTTAACAGAATTTTTTGAGGAACATCCGTAGGTAGTTTAGATACCCAGACTGATATCTTAGCGGTCTTGGATAGTTCCACTGCTGTATTGACCAGCTGCTTCGCCTCATCCCACAATCCCACGGAGATATATTGGGTACCACATCCTTCAGCTGATCCACTGTCCCCATACCCTACAGGCAAAAATCAGGGAAACCGTATCCAAATAGCCACTCCTATAACTGGACATTGATTTTCGTCTTTCCCAATTTTTGCAAAGAGAGCTATTTGAAATAGTTCTCCCACTGCGAGGTATTGCTAACAGGCTCGTCCACTGTCCTATTCCTGTCTCAGAAGTAGAATGGGGCCTCAGGGAGGTCGTCTGGTATCCCTGAGGCTCAGTTTATTACACATCATCCGGTGTGCCATGCACACATCGGCACGATCTATATTGACTACATCATTGGTTCTCCCTCTTTACAGAGTGACTGCACTATGGAGTGTTTCAGTCTATCAGGAAACTGACAGCTCCTAAAATACTCATTGCAATGTTGACTAAGTACAGAACTAATATACTGAACAGCCAAAGAAACTGGCACACTTGCCTAATGTCGTATAGGGCTCCCGCGACCACGCATTAGTGACGCAAAACGACGTGACATGGACTCGACTAATGTCTGATACATTTCTGGAGGGAATTGACTCCATGAATTCTGCAGGGCTGTCCATAAGAGCGAGAGGAGGTGGAAATTTCTTCGGAACAGCACGTAGCAAGGCATCCCAGATATGCTCAATAATGTTCATGTCTGGGGAGTTTGGCGGCCAGCTGAACTGTTTAAACTCAAAAGAGTGTTCGTGGAGCCACTCTGTAGCAATTCTGAACGTGTAGGGTGTCGTATTGGCCTGCTGAAATTGCCCAAGTTCGTTGGACATGAATAAATGCAGGTGATCAGACAGGATGCTTACTTACGTGTCATCTGTCAGTCGTATTTAGACATACCAGGGGCTCCATTTCACTCCAACTGCACACGTTCTACGCCACTACAAAGCCTCCACCAGCTTGAACAGTCCCCTGCTGACATGCAGTGTACGTGGACTTATGAAGTTTTCTCCCTACCCGTACACGTCCATCTGCTTGACAAAATTTTAAACTAGGCTCGTCGACGAGGCAACACGTTTCCGGTCATCAACAGTCCAATGTCGGTGTTGACGGGTCCAGGCGAGACGTAAAGCTTTGTGTCGTGCATTCATCAAGGGTACGCGAGTGGGCCTTCGGCTCTGAAAGCCCATATCGATGATGTTTCGTTGAATGGTTCCCAGGCTGAGATTTGTTGATGGCCCAGCTTTGAAATTCGCAGCAATTAGCGGTTACACTTTGAACGATACTCTTCAGTCGTCGTTGGTCTCGTTCTTGCAGGTTCTTTTTCCGGTTGCAGCGATGTCGGAGATTTGATGTTTTATCGGATTCCTGATACAGTACACTCGTGAACTGGTCCTATGGGAAAATCCTCACTTCATCGCTACCTCGGAGATGCTGTGTCCCATCGCTCGTGGCCCGACTATAAAACCACGTTCAAACACACTTAAATCTTGATAACCTGCTATTTTAGCAACAGTAACCGATCTAACAACTGCCCCAGACACTCGTTGTCTTACATAGGCGTTGTCGACCGCAGCGCCGTATTCTGCCTATTCACACATCTTTCTACTTGATTACACATGCCTATACCCGTTTCTTTGGCGCTTCAGGGTATATGGTGCGCTGATCTTCGTAATCCTATTTGATATTCCATCATAACCTTGAAAATATCTACACTTTAGTGATTTAATAACTGGTTCATTTTCTTCTTTGCATGCTTTCTGTACCTTCATGTGATATAACTGTCACGGAATACCGTCTTTGATCAGTGGCAATAAAATTTTGATGAAACTTGCAAACTATTCACAGGAAGTGATTATTCAATATTTTCCAGAGCCAGTGGAACAGTAACAGTTTTATTCTCACATAAGAAGGGTGATAGAAGTATGTCGAATTCAGAATGCTCTGTTTCAAATTGTTCTCCTGGAAGTGTTCGACATACAAATTCGCTACCAATTCTGAGAGACGACACCTCATGGTCACGCCGTTCGTCTTTTATCTGTTAGTAAAGTTACGAGTCAAACATTAAGATGGGCAAAAGGAGAACAGACTTGTTAACGAGGCTCCAAGTTTTGACACGATAAATTTCATAGACATTTTGATTAGAATCCTACGAAAAGGGACTCCACACTAAAAGTTAAGATTCCCACTGGAAGATATTCTCGAACTGGTGGCACAGAGTGTCCCAAGTTTCGTGTATGGTATTACCATTTTCTTGCGCGTGAGTATCGCTGTGCTGTCAGTTGTTTAGCCTGCTCATATATTGGTTCTTCTGTCTTACGTACATCAGGTTGCAGCCATATGTTCTCATATATTTTTGAGAAACCATAGAGCTGCAGCGGTCTTGCTGTTTGTGGTCACCGTTTCTTGACGAATTTCCCGTGTTTGGTAGAAGGACATCGAAGAAACTTGATAGTTTTCCTCTTCATGTAGCTCACTGGATCCTTCGATCCTTCAGTATTTTTTTGTACACCGAGTCGTCGAGCGCCAAGTAGGCCGCAGACGTTCTGCTTGTTTTCTGTGAGTGGGAGTAGCACTATTGCGTTTTCTTCGTCAGTTGGTTGGTTGCTAGATTTGGGGGGGGGGGGGGGGCTAAAGGACCTAACAACGAGATCATCAGTCTCTCAATCCAACGGCGGTGCACCCAGCAGTTGGGACGTCCACAGAGAAAGTTTTCTGATCTAGTCAGGAGATTCATAACAGTAAAATGAAGAAGGCTAAAAACGTAATGAACATTTTTTCTACCATCAATCATAAAAGCAAGGCCAAGGAGAGACGCAAGTCACCAGATGGCCATCCATGGGGCTCTGCGAGGGACGGAAAGCGAATTAGAGCTCCTCTAGACAAACATTCATCCAGTTCATTCCACACGACTTGGTATCCAGAGAAAGACAAATGAACAGCCAGGATGACGGTCAGCGAGAAGATAATGAATAATGGAGACCAAAGGATGGGAAGAGTAGCATCAGTCAGTTTCCTGGAGACTGCTCATTGAATCAGTACGTATTAAAACACGGTCAAGGGAGGTCTGTTTAATAAGACGGCGGACTCTGTTAACGGGTGTCAGCTGTGCTATGAACAAATTACAGTGAATGGCGTTCCTTACTGGCAGGAGACGTAAAAGCATACCCAATCTGATCTACAGTGTTAGAGCTCTTGGTGTAAAAGATCGTAGCACCCTGGCACTCTTGAAGAACTGGAAAGAACAGTCACTGAAAGGTCATGGGGGGGGGGGGGGGCAACCGAGAGCTTAGGATGTTGGGAGACAAATCCTAATCCGTGGCCTGGCTACCGTCCAAGGGGGAGTGCATGAGAAAACAAAGCACAATCCAAGGAGGAAACCATGGGAAAGAGCCCATGCAGAGGCTCGCCAGGTGGCATCTTGGAGCTGGCGTCCAGCAGAGGCTATCAAATGGGAGCTGTACCAAATGCAAAAATTGCCGACATACAATGAAGGGGCTGACCAGCGGTCCAACAGAGGTCACTATCTCATTAATGGAGAAGAGGAAAAATGACACTCAACACAGAGCCCTGTGGTACACCATTCTCTTGGACTCCCTAGAATCTGAGCGAAGTGCTGACTCTATCCCAGAACAGCTGGTGGGATGAAAACTGAAGAACAAAATTCAGTAGCGGGCCTCGAAAGCCCAAGCCATGGCGGGAGAGTAAAACTTGATTACACCGTGTGTCATACGCTTTTCACAGGCAAAAAAAGTCTGTGACAAGGTGTTTGTGTTTTGAGAAAGCTTGTCGGCTTGGCGTTTCCAACCTAAGCAGATGGTAGCTTGTAAATCTTCCCTCCTAGGAACCACAATATTGGTGGAACAAAAGCCCCCTAGATTCTAGAACCCAGCATAACCTGTAGGCAGTCATCCTTTCAAGCACCTTACAGAGTACCATGGTCACGCTAATCTGCTAGTAACTGTCGACAGACGTTAGGTTCTTTGCATGGCTTAAGGATAAGGACAACTATGTAACCCTACCACTGTGATGGGAAGACGCCTTGTAGCCAAGTACCTTTGAAGACGCTGAAGAGATGTTGCCTTTGGAGAACATTCAGGTGTTGGATCACGGACTGCCCCACGCACCTTTTCAGCTATCGATCTAACGATCTCTTCCGATAATCTTGTATCTTCTCTAAGTTGGTCTGTCCAGCGCTGAAGTGGGTAGGAGAATCATTATTTAGGAGGCACAGATTATGGTCGGTGAGGATTTGGTAAATCAGAAGGTCCCTACCAGACGATGTGGTACTCTCCCCCACAGGAGGTAGTGTGCGTTGAAGCCCCCTAGCAGGAGAAACGGGGACGAAAGTTATTGTATTAATGTGGTCAGTTGAAGATAAGTGGCCTGCCTGGAGGTAGGTAAACGTTGAAAATCGTAATCGCTGAGGTCGTTTGCACCCATACCACTATTGCCTCCAAGGAGGAATGAAGGTGAATCTGTTCACCAAAGACATTTATGAACAACACTACAGACACCTTCAGACGTTCTCTCAGGACCAGCAAGTTTCTAACAGAATGAACGATAGCCACGGAGTATTGGACAACGTTCACCAGCGAAGTGTGTTTCTTGTAGAGCAACACAGTTCCGTCAGGCGACAAAGTATCTCCATTACAATTCCACTTATGATTATATGACTGATGGCCAGATTACGCACAAAGGGCCCTGGAGGACCAGTCATGCTGCATTATCACTGTCTGTCACCAATGGAGATCGAACCACATTCAAAAACATCGTCTCAGAATCCGACTGCACATCTGGGGGCCTAGGAGGAGCCTTTTTGCTCTCCTTCTTCTAATGCTTCTTTTTCTTCTTCTTTCCCTTTGTAACTTGTGGTGGGCAAGGTTTGTTCAAGCGGCTATACATATTGAGCTCACAGACAGATGAAGAGTAGAGAGCCCTGGGACCCACATGCTGTGGATTCTTCAGCCATTGTTTGTCATCGGGCCTCTGAGCCTGGGGTGGTTGTGGAGAGGGATCCCAAGAGAGCTCTGTCACTGGTAAATGTCAAAGAAGGAGAACGCTTCTCCAGCCTAGTGCAGGAAGGTACCGCAGGAACAATGGGGGAGGAGGGTGGTGGTAGATCTTGTTAGGGGAAGGTTGAGGTTGGGGGGCAATGTTAGCGTAATTAAGTCATATCCACAGGATGTAGGCACTCCTATTTCTTTCGTGCGTCAGTATACAACAGTCGGTCAATAGATTTGTATTCCTGGATATTCTGCTCTTTCTTGAAAACTGGTTAATCTTGTGAACGTGGAGAGATGTTCTATGCAGCTGACACATAAAAGTGGATGTTCACAAGGACTACCTTCGTGAAGTGATCGTACACAGTTGCCACATGTTTTGTCCAATGTGCAGTGGGATGACATATGCCCAAAGAGTAAACATCACAAGTACATCATAGGCGGAATGTATGGTTTCACGTCACACCTGAAAACCATAACTTCAATCTTCTGGGATAACATTCGCTTCAAAAGCTAAGATAAGGCTCCTGTATCTGTACAGTTATGCTTGGGCCCTTATTGTACACATCTGATAAAATGTACGCCACGCCATTGGAGCTCCTCATCTGTTTGGACCGTAATATCTCTGTGAAAGGTGATTTTTGGACCATATTCAAAGTCTTGTGTGGACCAATGGTCAGAGGTATGTCACCTGGACTATTAAATACCTGAAGAGCAGTAGATTTGGCAGCAGAGGAATTTTTAATTAATAATGAACTATTTCGCATTTTCTTCAAACTCAACATCCCTAAATTTGAAATCAATGTTTTTGATAAAATGTTTTTCTTGCAGTAAAACAATATCCCCATCAGTCCTAGTACAGCCCTAGTATTGGGTGAAGTATTTTGCTCCCAGACATCTGGCTCGTGCTCGTCCAACTACATAGCCAGGGAATGACAGTTTGGGAAAGGAGTAGCAAGTCAAACCCAACAAGGGGACCATATACAATAGTTAACCATGAAAAGTCGTAGGATGTTGGAAGGGAAAAAAAACCAGTGTCACAAACGAAATCAAAGCACAATCGGTACCAAGAAGACCACCCAACAGAAACTCTAAGCCGGAAAGAAGAGTAGTAGGACAGACTTGCAGCGCAGAAAAATAAGTAGCGCTGCAAGGGCTAGGGAAACATGATGGCCAAGCACGCACTCACAAAACAAATGTTAGCACCCTGGAGAGTCATTGTCAATTGTTATGTGCATGAGAATGGTCTCAGGTCCATGTGGTTGTGTATCTAGTGCTTCATTGTTGGACTTTCATTCTTCAAGATCTGTCCTCTAGTGTCCTTTCGTAAAATACCACATACCCGTGGCATTAACATAGCGTGAACTCAGTCCTCTGAGTCAGGAGGAAGTGCCACAGCCATTTCCAAATGAAGCACTAATTTTTCTCCTAGTTCAAAATCTAGGTGATGACGACAGGTGACTGCTAATAAATGCTCGGCTGCCCCACTGGGGTGAGAAGTATCGTAATTAAAAAAGAAGCTTAGGAATTTGTAATTGTATGACGACAAAACAAGCAGGGATTTCTTAAATATTGGTTAACAATGATTCTAGCGATGTGATTTTCAAAAAATGTCAAGTAACAAGCTCAGGAGTTATCAGACTTCTTAGAAACCAAATAGCAAATTTTCTAAAATGCGTGGATAAGGTATTTAAGAAAACATTGTTCTAACATAACAAACGAAACTGAAATTACCTACCTATAATTACGATGCCAAAAATTATGAAACTCTAGAAATATTCGATCCTCTAAAGATTACATAAACTTAGTCAAAAATGATAAGAAAATGACTGACGTACACTTATTTGCGATACGGAAGAGATTAATAAATAACTTACATAACAGATGTTAAGCTGTTTCTAATTTTTTTTGACATTAGCACTCTTCAGCAGGCGAAAGTACAAACGCTGTTGCGTGGTAATTTAATATATTCTAATTTTTTTTTGGAATTGAGAAGCAATATTACCACTGAATCTTTTGTAATTCAAGTGATAAACCCAATTAAGAAAACAAACTACCATAAGAATTACAAATAAGAGAAAACAAGAAGTTCAAGAAAAAATTAAAATTTATTTAGCAAACATCAGAACGATTTCGGCGTTAGAACGTCTGTACAGTATAAAGCTTGTAAAATTGCTATAAATGGTAGCGATAGTTCGGATTCCACAGCGTAGGTTGGCACTACGAGAGCGGAAGATCTTCACAGACGACAGCGCCCTCAAGCCGACGCTGTGCAGCTCTACGAGGTCCGCTCCACTTTAGCGCAGTTCATGAAGAGCAGACGGCCGAGAACCATCGCTTTAGTTTAGCTTGCTATTGAGACTTTCTTATCTGGACTTTGGCTGCACACCTGTGTGCTCATGTGTACAAAGATACGTATTCAGTCGCATATGCACCAGTAAAAACCTCTTACTTTACTTGCAGTACCGACGTGCTTTACCTCACCGGCTCCTACTCGCTTCCTTTCATTCGGCCTCGTCAGATTACAGGAGCAGACCCACGCGCCGCCTTCCACCCGGAAAAAAGGGAATGTATGCACATTAGTGTTTCAGGTGAAAAATAAAAAAATAAATATTTTTATTTTATTAAAGGAATTTGTAAGAGAGGTAGATATTACTAGTAAAGAATGTCAGGAAAGGAAGAATTTTTATGCATTGATTATTGTATTTAAAAACGTTATAGCAATTTTCAACCGGTAACAACAGAAGCATTATATAAACTTCAGATGTAAGAAGGAAATATAGCAAAAATTGTTTAAATATTCTTTAATATTTAAATGTAGTATATGATTCTAAAGACAAACAAGATGTTTTGTTCAATGTAAACAAACATATAGAATATACAAAAATATTTATATTAATATGTGGGCTGTTAGTCCTTACATAAGATATAACGAAGCAGAATAATTTCTTAGACCCACTAACTGATTAGAACGCTAAAATCGCACTCAGGAAGTAATGATTTAAATCCATCCACCGCTGGCCACACTGAGGCAGTATTTACGTGTTTTCTCTAAATCACTTGAGATGAACGCCACAGGAGTGCCCCTGAACGAGCAGCTTCCCATCTGGTCCACCACCCTCTTCTAACTGGGCGGTGTTCTGGTGACCTCGATGTCGACTTAGTTAAACTCTGACCTTCTCTCTTATCTTCTATCCGATAACCACCCACCGTGTTTGTGGAATTTAGCGACCTCTTTGGCGAAGTGCCACCGAAACGCTCATGAAGACTGACAAGGGAACCTCCCCATCGCATCCCCCTCAGATTTAGTTATAAGTTGGCACAGTGGATAGGCCTTGAAAAACTGAACACAGATCAGTCGAGAAAACAGGAAGAAGTTTTGTCGAACTATGAAAAAAATAAGCAAAATATACAAATTGAGTAGTCGATGTGTAATATAAGCCACATCAAGGACAATGTGATCTGAGGAGCGCCGTGGTCTCTTGGTTAGCGTAAGCAACTGCGGTACGAAAGGACCTCGATTCAAGTATTCCCTCGAGTAAAAATTTTAACTTTATTTTCTAGCAATTGACGTGTGTCAATTATCAAAGTTCAGGCACTCACACAATCAACTTCACTCTCGAAAATTCCAGGACATGTTCAGATTTGCTTGGACATATGCAGGATTTGACGGTCTACACACGGAAAAAAATTGGAAAACGTTAAAAACATATGTTTTGACAGAGCACAGGGAAAACTGTGTGACTGTGAAACTGTTGCATTCATTTGTTGCAGTTTATGTGACAAACTCTTATATTTTCATCACTTTTTTGGGAGTTATTATCACATCCACAAGAAAACCTAAATCGGGCAAGGTAGAAGAATCTTTTTACCCATTCGCCAAGTGTACAAGTTAGGTGAGTCGACAACATATTCCTGTCATGTGACGCACATGCCGTCACCAGTGTCGTGGAGGAATCGGTTGACCTATAACCTTGCGATCAAATGTTTTCGGTTCCCATTGGAGAGGAACGTACTTCCGTCTAGTAATCGTACGGTTTTGCGGTGCGCTCGCAAAACACAGACACTAAACTTATTACAGTGAACAGAGACGTCACTGAACGAACTGACAGATCATAACTTTGCGAAAATAATGTAAAATTTTCACCCGAGGGAAGACTTGAACCAACGACCTCTCGTTCCACAGTTGTTCACGCTAACCACGGGACCACGGCGCTCCTGCATTGATAGTATGCTTTATGTTGCTTATCTTGCACATGGACTACTCAGTTTGTGTAATTTACTTATTTTTTCCATATTTCCACACAACTTCCTGTTTTCTCGATTGATCTGTGTTCAGTTTTTCAAGGCCTGTCCACTGTGCCAACTTATAACTAAATCTGAGGGGGGTGCGATGGGGAGGTTCCCTTGTGAGTAAATATAAGAGTTACTGATGTTCTCAGCGTTGAAAACGGGCGGTACTCAGTGGCAGTATGCGTTTCTTACATTGGTCGCAACCGATCGAGGTGGCGTAATGGATAGTCCACTAGACTGGTATTAGGGAGGACGGCGTTGCAAATCCCCGTCCTAAAATCCAGATTTAGGTTTTCTGTGATATCACTTAGGGCAAATACGGGTATGGTTCTCTGAAAGGACACGGCCGATTTTTTGCCTCATCCTTCGATAATCCGAGCTGGTGGTCCTCTATTGGCCACGTGGTCTGTGGAACGCCGAACACAATCCTCCTTTCTCTGTATATACGTCGGGCCTGATTTTCTCTGGAAAAGAAAGACATTCGTCATGAACACGCAACATTACGCACTTTTAATTAGTTACCGTCACAGTTTCTAACTTTTATATTTTATATTAATTTATTTACCTGTATGTTACTAACAAGTACTCTAAGAGACATTTCAATGTCATTAGTACTTAATTGTACAGATTTGTTTCTCATCAGTACGTTTACCTTCAAAAATTTTAATTGCCTACTAGTTGTAAAGAAACAAAACACAAGAACAATTTCGTTGTCTACTAAATTTCGAGTGTTTTTGATTTTTAATGGTTAATCAAGTAAAATACGTAGGCTGATACTAGAAAAAGCTTGACGCAGAACACATTTCAGTAATTTATTTGCCGGCCGGTGTGGCCGTGCCGTTAAAGGCGCTTCAGTCTGGAACCGCGTGACCGCTACGGTCGCAGGTTCGAATCCTGCCTCGGGCATGGATGTGTGTGATGTCCTTAGGTTAGTTAGGTTTAATTAGTTCTAAGTTCTAGGCGACTGATGACCTCAGCAGTTGAGTCGCATAGTGCTCAGAGCCATTCAGTAATTTATTTCATGCGGAACAAATGTTTACGCAGCAATACACACTCTTGATGTCAAGCGTAAAAACAGCCTTGTCGTTGCTGATATTTGTTACATGCTGCAATAGGTGCCTACACCGAAGCCTCGTGTTACGGAATCTGTAAGCGCACTATCATTGCATTCAGACGTGGCTTCAACACTGATGAGCCTGACGCAACGGACGCTGATAGCCGCAAACATTGGCCTAAAGGTCATCGTCTTAGCGCATTGTATTAGTATTTTAACGAAATAACAATGAAAACCTATATGATACTGCCTTATGTGGAGCCGGCCCATAAATAGAGGAAAGAAGTGTTCTACGTTGCAGAAATAGGGCTAATCTATAGAGACCGATTGCTCCTACTTTTTGTTACGGTTTTAGGGCGCGAAACTGCTACGGTCATTAGCGCCCAGTCTGTGACTTACGAAAAGGCGGAAATGGGAACTAAACTCAAAATATTGGAGAAACTAAAAATGGAAGGAAAGCTTAAAAAACCACTATAGAAGGGGTTGTCCCTAAAAAGAGCTTCAAATGACTGACGTCATCTCACTGGCACTAATAAATTCGAGAACGCGATCGTCTGAGCACGTGTCATCTGCTAAATGGAAGATATATCAGGCGACAGCTGTAGACGGACACGTAACGGAGTAAAATATGGGCACTCAAAAGGTGTCTTACCGTCCACAGCTGAGAGCAGTGGGGACAGAGTGGGGGACGATCACCACTTAAAAGATGTCGATGGCTAAAAAGACAGTGCCCTATCCGGAGTCTAGTTAAAATTACCTCCTCCCGACGACGCGTTCGGGAGGAAGAGGTCCAAGCACAGGGAAGAGCTTTCACGTCCCGCAATTTATTATTGGGAAGTGTGGACCAATGTGCGCGCCATAAAAGAGTAACACGACGACATAAAACACTCCGTAGATCGGCGAAGGGAATCGTGTGAATAGCTGGCTGAAGAAGAGAGACTGCAGCCTTGGCCGCTATATCGGCCGCCTCATATCCACAGATACCAACGTGTCCTGGGATCCAGATCAACGCCACAGAGACCAGCACAGATTTCTGTCAAGTGGAGCATGTGGAGGCAGTCCTGAATCCGGTGGACCAGAGGGTGGACAGGGTACAGAGCTTGGAGAATGAGGAGAGAGCTGAGAGAATCTGAACAGATAACATACTGTATCCGCTGATGGTAACGGATGTATTGGACAGCCTGGAGAACAGCGTAAAGTTCCGCATTATAAACCGAACACTGGTCGGGAAGCCGAAATCGAGTTGGGGTATCGCCAACAATACAGGCACTCCCTACACCTAACGAGCCATCAGTGTAAATAAATGTGGCTTCCTTCATTTGTGCACATAGAGCAGCAAATGCCCGACGATAAACAAGTGAAGGGGTACCATCCTTGGGAAACTGACAAAGGTCACGGAGCAGGCAGGTCCGGGGACGGAGCCAAGGCGGTGCTGTACCCCAAGTTGTCAAGAAGGTTTTAGGAAAGCGGAAGGAAATAGAATGGAGCAGTTGACGGAAGCGGACTCCCGGTGGTAGTAGGGCGGAAGGCCGGCCTGCATACCCTACATCCAAGGAGGCGTCGAAAAAAAATGTCATGGGCCGGATTAGCAGGCATGGAAGACAGATGGCTAGCATAACGACTCAGAAGGACTGCTCGCCAACTGGACAGCGGAGGTTCAGCAGTATCAGCATAAAGGCTTTCCACAGGGCTGGTGTAGAAAGCTCCAGACACTAAACGTAATCCACGGTGGTGGATAGAGTCGAGACGCCGAAGAATAGACGGCCGAGCAGAGGAGTAAACTATGCTTCCATAGTCCAATTTCGAGCGCACTAAGGCTCGATAGAGGCGGAGAAGGACCACTCGGTCCGCTCCCCAGGAGGTACCATTCAGGACACGGGTGTTGAGGGATCGCAGACAGCGAGCCGAAACATAGGAAACGTGGGAGGACCAGCACAGATTTCTGTCAAAAATAAGACCCAAGAATTTCGCGACGTCCAAAAACGGAAGGTTGACAGGTCCTAGATGTAAGGAAGGTGGAAGAAACTCCTTACGACGCCAAAAATTAACACACACGGTCTTACCGGGAGAAAAGTGGAAGCCGGTTTCGATGCTCCAAGAGTGGAGGCGATCGAGACATCCTTGAAGACGTCGTTCAAGAAAGATGGTCCGTTGAGAGCTGTAGTAGATCGCAAAATCGTCCACAAAGAGGGAGCCTGAGACATCTGGAAGGAGACAGTCCATAATTGGATTTATGGCAATGGCAAACAGTACAACACTTAGCACGGAGCCCTAGGGTACCCCGTTTTCTTGGGAGGAAGTACGGGAGAGCGTAGTGTTCACCCGCACTCTGAATGTGCGCTCTGCCATAAATTCGCGAAGAAAAAGGGCAGCCGACCTCGAAAGCCCCAAGAGAACAGTGTGCGGAGGATGCCTGTCCAACAGGTATCGTATGCTCTCTCCAGATCAATAAATATTTCTACTGTTTGGCGTTTCCGGAGAAAATTGTTCAGAATATAAGTGGAGAGAGCAACAAGATGGTCAACTGCAGAACGATGCTTTCGGAAACCGCATTGGTCAGGTGTTAGACTGCAGGACTCCAGCCACCAAGCTAAACGGCAATTCACCACACTCTCCAAAACCTTACATACACTACTCGTGAGAAAAATGGGTCGATAGCTAGAGGGGAGATGTTTGTCCTTTCCAGGTTTCGGAACAGGAACGACAATAGCTTCCCGCCATCGTCTGAGAAAAGTACTGTCGGTCCAAATTCGATTATAAAGACGAAGGAGGTAACGCAGACTATGGAGTGATAAATGCAGCAACATTTGGATGTGGATACCATCCGGTTCTGGGGTGGAGGAGCGAGGAGAAGAGAGTGCATGTTGGAGTTCCCGCATGGAGAAAACAGTATTTAGCTTTCGTGATTTTGAGAGGAGAAATTTTTTTTTTTTTTGGTAGGGTTTAAGGGCGCTCAACTGCTGAGGTCATTAGCGCCCAGTCACTGGTGTTAGAGCACAACGAATCTGCTAAAACTCAAGGGGATGGGGGGACATCAGAAGGACCTGACAAAGATGCAGATTAAATAAGTAAAAAGGTTAAATGTCTTTGGTCAAGCCAGTTAAAGTTATAAAACGCAGAATACGAGCAGCTGCTCGAGCGTCATCAGCTAAAACATCCGGTAAGGTAAATGGCAGGGACAGGACAACACGAAATTGACTAAAACGGGGACACGACAATAAAACATGGCGCACCGTTAATGCCTGACCACAAGGGCACTGCGGGGCTGGGTCACCGGAGAGCAGGTAGCGGTGGCTAAACCGGCAATGCCCAATCCGCAACCTGGTCAGAAGGACCTCCTCGCGCCGAGATGGTCGGGAGGAAGTTGTCCAAGCAGTTGGGAGCGGTTTTACTGCCCGGAGCTTGTTTCCTTGGAGGGATGACCAAGCATCCCACCACAAGGACACAAGCCTCTTACATACATCCCCACAAACGTCAGATGACGGGACACAATGGGAGGCTGGCCGAGGCTGGAGGACTGCAGCCTTGGCTGCAGCATCCGCAGCCTCATTCCCAGGCACTCCTACATGTCCGGGAACCCACAGAAAGCTGACAGAACCGCCATTATCAGCGAAAGAATGGAGGGACTGCTGTATCCGTTGAATCAAGGGATGGACCGGATAGGGAGCCCCAAGGCTCTGAAGAGCACTGAGTGAGTCAGTGCAGAGTACATACGATGAATGGCAGTGGCGGCGGGCATACTGAACGGCCTGATGGAGAGCAAAAAGCTCGGCCGTAAAGCTGGAACATTGGTCAAGGAGCCGGTATTTAAAGGTGGCGGCCCCGACGACAAAGGCACAGCCGACACCATCGTCAGTTTTGGAGCCATCGGTGTAAATAAAGGTGTGACCGGCAAGTCGAGCACGAAGTTCGACAAACCGTGAGCAATACACTGCAGCCGGAGTACCCTCCTTCGGGAGTGAGCTGAGGTCGAGATAAATACGAACCGGAGCCTGGAGCCAAGGTGGTGTCGGGCTCTCACCCTCTCTGAAGGTGGTAGGGAGGGCAAAATCCAATTGTCGAAGCAGGCGACGGAAGCGGACTCTGGGGGGCAGCAGGGCAGACACATACAACCCGTACTGACGGTCGAGAGAATCGGCGAAGAAGGACTCGTAAGAGGGGTGGTCGGGCATAGACAACAGCCGGCAGGCATACCGACACAGCAGTACGTCGCGCCGGTAGGTCAATGGTAACTCGGCAGCTTCAGCATAAAGACTCCCGGCATGACTAGTGTAGAAGGCTCCGGTCGCAAGACGTATCCCCCGATGGTGGATGGAGTTGAGCCGGCATAAGAGGGATGGCCGAGCGGACGAGTAGACGAAGCTCCCATAATCCAGCTTCGATCAGACAATGGACCGATACAAGCGAAGCAGGACAGTGCGATCCGCTCCCTAAGATGAACCGCTAAGAACTCTTAGGACATTAAGGGAACGTGTACAACGGGCCGCCAAATAAGAGACATGTGGAGACCAACACAGTTTCCGGTCCAACGTGAGCCCTAGAAACTTAGTTGTGTCCACGAATGGGAGAACAACGGGACCGAGATGTAAGGATGGCGGAAGGAACGCTTTATATCGCCAAAAGTTGATACAAACCGTCTTCTCTTCAGAGAACCGGAAGCCATTTGCCACGCTCCATGAGTAGAGGCTGTCTAGACAACGCTGAAGGCAGCGCTCCAGGAGGCATGTTCTGTGGGCACTGCAGTAGATCGCAAAGTCATCGACAAAGAGAGAGCCTGGGACATTAGGTGGAATGCAATCCATAATTGGATTGATCGCGATGGTAAAAAGGGCTACGCTCAAGACGGAGCCCTGAGGCACTCCGTTCTCCTGGAGGAAGACGTCGGACAATACGGAACCCACACGTACCCTAAACTTTCGATCCGTTAAAAAGGAATCAATAAAAAGGGGCAGACGACCGCGTAGGCCCCACTTGTGCATAGTGCGGAGGATACCTCCTCTCCAACAGGTATCATAAGCCTTCTCCAAGTCGAAGAACACGGCTACCGTTTGGCGCCTTCGCAAAAAGTTGTTCATGATGAATGTCGACAAGGTCACAAGGTGGTCAACAGCGGAGCGGCGGCGACGAAAGCCGCATTGGACATTAGTAAGTAGTCGTCGAGATTCAAGAATCCAAACTAACCGAGCATTAACCATGCGCTCCATCACCTTACAGACACAGCTTGTAAGAGAAATGGGGCGGTAACTAGAAGGAAGGTGTCTGTCCTTCCCGGGTTTGGGTATAGGAAGAACAACGGCGTCACGCCAACGCATGGGGACTTGACCTTCGGTCCAGACGCGATTGTAGGTACGAAGATGGAAGCTTTTGCCCGCCGGAGAAAGGTGTGCCAGCATCTGAACGTGAATGGCATCTGGCCCCGGAGCAGAGGACCGGGACAGTGCAAGCGCACGTTCGAGTTCCTGCATAGTAAAGGGGGCATTATAAGTTTCCAGATTCAGCGAGTGGAAGGAAGGTCGCCGAGCCTCGTCTGCCTCTTTCCTGGGAAGGAAGGCAGGATGGTAACGGGCGGAGCTTGAAACCTCCGCGAAAAAGCGGCCAAAGGCGTTGGAGACAGCCACAGGATCAACAAGGACCTCATACCTGAGGGCAGGCCAGGTACCGAGGAGTGGGCCTTAATGCCCGACAGCCGGCGCAGGCTACCCCAAACGACGGAAGAGGGAGTAAAACTGGTAAAACAGCTCGTGAAAGAGGCCCAACAAGCTTTTTTGCTGTCTTTGATAACTCTACGGTATTGCGCTTGGAGTCGTTTGTATTCAATACAATTCGCCAACGTAGGATGGCGGCGAAAGGTGCGTAAAGCACGTCGTCGAGCACGGATAGCGTCCCTACAAGCCTCGTTCCACCAGGGGACGGAAACGCGACGTGAAGAAGAAGTAGTACGAGGTATGGAACGTTCGGCAGCATTGATAATAACAGCCGTGAGGTATTCGACCTGACTGTCACAACTGGGAAAATCGTGGTCCGGAAAGGTCGCCAGGGAGGAGTACAGTCCCCAGTCAGCTTTCAGTATGTTCCAGCTCGAAGGACGTGGGGATGGGGTGTGGTGCAGGAGACGAATGACACAGGGGAAGTGGTCGCTCGAATATGTGTCAGAAAGGACATACCACTCTAACCGACGGGCAAGAGTGGTAGAACAGATCGAGAGGTCCAAGTGGGAGTAGGTATGAGTAGAGTCTGAGAGGAAAGTCGGGGCGCCGGTATTGAGGCAGACAAGATTGAGATGGTTGAAGACATCCGCCAAGAGTGAGCCTTTTTGACAGGATGCAGGAGAGCCCCAAAGGGGATGATGGGCATTGAAGTCGCCAAACAATAAGAACGGCGGGGGAAGCTGATCGATCAGGTGCATCATGTCAGCCCGACTAACAGCAGATGACGGTGGAGTGTAGATGGTACAAACTGAAAAAGTAAAAGCAGAAAGAGTAATGCGGATAGCTATTGCTTGGAGTGGGGTGGTCAATGGGATGGGATGGTAATAGACATCGTCCCGAACGAGCAACATGACCCCACCACGAGCTGGGATACCGTCCACAGGGGTGAGGTCATACCGCTCCGAGGTATAGTGGGAAAAGGCAATACGGTCAGTCGGGCGCAACTTGGTTTCCTGGAGACCAAGGACGAGCGGACAGTGCAGGCGGAGGAGCAGTTGTAATTCCTCCCGATTAGATCGAATACCTCTTATGTTCCAATGAAACAACGCCATTGCTAGTCAAAAAGTTGGGGGAACGAGACGGGGAAGAGCTGGTCACCTCGATGGCCGCGGAGGGCCAGGTTGCGAAGGAACAACGCTACAACCGACGGGAGGCGGATCCGGTTCCATCGACTCGTCGCCAGCTGTGGCTGCTGTCCCTGGTTGTGTAGGAGGGGCCGCATCATTTGCCGACGAAAGGCCGGCGGAGCGCCTGGCAGCAGAGCATCCCGGCGAAACTGAGGACGGCCGGGAGCAGCGACTCACGGATGAAGCGTCAGACGAAACGCGCCGGGATGGAGAGGGGGATAGAGACTTCTTCTTGGAGGCCTTCTTGGAAGGCCGAGGAGGCACAGGGATGGTGGGCTGGACCCGAAGAAGGTCCTCACGCGCGGGGTCCGTTTTGGAACGCCGGACCTCGGAAGCTGGGGTCCGGAACATTTCCCCGATGGACGCCTGAGAAGAGGATCGCTTCTCAGGTGGCGAGGGGGGAGGAGGAGGAGGAAGGGTGGCCCCTGGGGCAGAGGGGGTGGGGGCCACGGGGGAGGAGGATTTGGAAGGGAGGGATTTGGGAGGCGGAGGCAGTGCCCCCTGATGGGCAGAGGAGGCAGAGGGGGGACAGGAATGGGGGTGAGGATACCGCGGAAGGAGTGGACACAACTGAGGCAAACGAAGTGGTCAGTGACACGGGATGAAGGCGGTCGTACTTCTTCCTGGCCTCAGAATAAGAGAGCCGATCCAAAGTTTTGATTTCTTGTATCTTCTTCTACTTCTGATAGGCAGGGCAGTCTGAGGATCTCGGCGAGTGGACGCCAGGACAATTAATGCACCGAGGTGGTGGGGTGCAAGTATGTTCCTCACGAAGAGGACGTCCGCAATCGCCACAAAGGGGCTCAGCCTCACACCGGGACGACATGTGCCCAAAGCGCAAACACCTAAAACAGCGCATAGGAGGCGGGACGTAAGGTCGCACGACGCACCGGTAGCACATCACCTTTACCTTCTACGGGAGAACGTCCCCCTCGAAGGCGAGGATAAAGGCCCCGGTGTCGATGCGACAGTCTTTGGGGCCGCGCTGGACTCGCCGGACGAAATGCACGCCGCGGCGCTCCAGGTTGGCCCTGAGCTCCTCATCAGATTGTAGCAGGAGGTCACGATGAAAAATAACCCCCTGCGACCTATTTAGTGCCAGATGTGGGACAATGGATACTGGGATGTCCCCTAGGCGGTCGCACGCCTGGAGTGCCGCCGACTGTGTGGCAGAGGTGGTCTTGATAAGAACGGACACTGATCGCATCTTGCTGAGAGCCTCGATTTCCCCGAAGACGTCCTCAATGTGCTGAACAAAGAACATGGGCTTGGAGGTGGCGAACGTCCCCCCATCGGTTCGAGAACAGACCAAATAGCGGGGGAAGTACTTCACCCCAAGCCGGCGGGCCTGTCCCTCCTCCCATGGAGTGGCCAAGGGGGAAAGGGCAAGAGAACCAGAACTAGAAACGGTACCTTTTCTTTTGAAAGTCTCGGCAGCAGAGCGACCTGATACGTGTTGACGTTTCATCTGCGAAACGTCCGCCCCGATACCACCCACTCCGACCAGGGGCTCTCCCCACGGGCGCCACCCAGCCGCAGCAAGGGCCACCTGGCAGGATGACCATTGCCGGGAGTCCTGATGCCCCAAGGAGACGGGCATCTACTCCTTGGCCAACGTGGGGAAGGTGCAGCTCAGGTATCGGCAGTACGATCCCTGTGTTGTCAGGGGGCTACAACCTAGAGGGTACATGACGACCCCACCACAACGGGCTGGCTACCGTGCTGGATTTCTGGTGCCATGGAAAGTCCATCATGATCGCTGGTGCAGATGGAGATGCACTATGGGCGTAACTTGGACAACCCATCAGGCGTTTAGGCCCAATTTGAGGAATAGTGGGTATGGTTACAACGCCGGTGCAACGCTGAGTGCCAAGGTCTTAGTGCACTTAGGACCAGTGGTACACCATGTAAGGTGTCCTTCCCCAAAAGGCTCGTACTTGTGTAGAATTTTGAAAAATGGAGGTCAAACCCCAAGGGGGACCATCACATAGAAGGCCGAAACGGTTGAAACTCCTTTTAGTCGCCTCTTACGACAGGCAGGAATACCTCGGGCCTATTCTTACCCCGGACCCGCAGGGGGGGGAGAGGAGAAAGCAAGAGGTTGCACTTCCGCTGCACGTTCCTTCGGGAGAAACGCTGGCAGGTAATTTGAAGAGCTCGAAATCTCAGTAAAGTGTTGACTCAATGAGTTAGAAATTGCGAAGGGGTCCACTAACGTATCATGCGCGACAGTGAGCCCAGAGACCGGGGAGAAACTAGGCGCGCCAGATAACCGTCGAATCCGACTCCAAACTTCCGAGGAGGGAGTGAAGGTGTTAAATGAGCTAGTAAAGAAGTCCCAGCTTGCCTTCTTTCTATCGCGGATGACGCGACGGCATCGCGCACGGAACTGCTTATAGCGGATACAGTTGGCCGAAGTAGGATGGTGGCGGAAAACGCGAAGAGCACATCGCCGCTCACGTATTACGTCACAGCATGCCTCGTTCCACCAAGGAACTGGGGGGGCGCCGGGGCAATTCAGAGGTGCGTGGTACTGAACGCTCCGCAGCGGCAGGAATAACGTCTGTAATATGCGTGACCTCATCGTCGACGCTAGGAAAGTGACGGTCATCGAATGTCTCTATAGACGAAAAAAGTGTCCAATCGGCTTGGGCAAACTTCCAGCGTCGCGAGCGCATATATGGCAGTTGAGGCTGCAGTCTAAGAACACATGGAAAGTGGTCACTCGAGTGTGTATCATCAAGGGCGAACCATTCGAAGCGCCGAGCTAGCGGAACAGTACCGACCGAAAGGTCCAAATGAGAGAAATTTGTCGGGGAGGCAGACAAAAATGTAGGGTCCCCAGTGTTGAGGCAAACAAGATCCGCTTGGTGGAAGACGTCTATCAATAGTGAGCCAGGCGGACAAGGATGTGGAGATCCCCAAAGCGGGTGGTGGACATTGAAGCCCCCAACCAGCAAATAGGGGAGTGGAAGCTGACCAAGAAGATGAAGGAGATCAGCTCGTGCCATTGGTGTGGACGATGGAATGTATACAGTACAAAGAGAGAAGGTGTATCCAGAAAGGGAAAGACGGACAGCAACAGCTTGGAAGGTAGTGTTTAAGGGGATTGGGTGATAATGGAGAGTATCATGGAGAAGAATCATAAGTCCTCCATGTGCTTGAGTGCCTTCAACAGAGGGGAGATCAAATCGGACGGACTGAAAATGGGGGAGAACAAAGCTGTCATGGGGACGCAGCTTTGTTTCCTGAAGACAGAAGATGACCGGCAAGTAGGATCGTAAGAGGATCGACAATTCATCCCGATTGGCTCGAGTGCCGTGGATATTCCAGTGGATAATGGACACAGGGTGAACAGAAAATGGAGTAATGTGACCAAGGTTGCCGTCAACTCAACAACTGCTCAGAGCTTGCGACCGACAGCATGGAACGGCATTCAGCCGAAGGCAGAAGATCCTGATCGATAGGTTGTTCAGGAGCAGCTCCTGCCACCAGCTATCAGCCGGTTGATCGACCGCCAGCAGTGCACCTTGGCGACACAGAAGACAGCCGATGGCTGTTACCGCCAGGTGGTGCTGTAGATGAGACACGCCTTGGCGGAGAAGGAGAGCAACTGGGTTTCTTATTAGCCTTCTTGGAAACATGATGTTTAGATGAAGGAGGAACCGATGGTTGTGAAGTTGGGGGTACGAAAAATATCTTCACGAGTATGCTCTTTTTTCGAAGTCTTGGTGTCTGACTTTTGGGCTCGATATTTAGCAGAATCCGATGAAGGGTGAGCCATAGAGTGAGCAGGCGAAAGTGGGGAGGTTGAACTGGCGATCTTTGCACTGGCCGATCTGACGACCGTGGCACTAAAGGTGAGATCCCAAGTCTGCGTGGCCGCCTCCTTGGTTGGCCGAGGAGAGGCGAGGACGGTGCTGTATTTTCCTGTCTGAGGCACAGTGGGCTATCGACTGGCGAATAATTTTCGAGCAGCAAAGGTCGACACCTTTTCGTTCACTCCGATTTCCTGAATGATCTTTTCGTCTTTAAAAATGGGGCAATCTCGAGAGGAAGCAGCGTGGTCACCCATACAGTTGATGCAACGAGGGGATGGAGGCAGACAAGCACCCTCATGGGCATCCCCGCCACACCCAACACATTTGGGCGGATTGGAGCAGGACTGGCTGGGCTGATTGAACCTCTGACACCGATAGCAACGCGTAGGGATTGGGATGTAAGGCCGAACGGAAATTATCTCATAGCCCGCTTTGATTTTCGATGGGTGTTTAACTTTGTCAAATGTCAAGAAGACAGTACGGGTTGGAATGATGTTCATGTCAACCCTTTTCGTGACTATGAACAGCCCTTATGCCCTGGTCAGACAGGTAGTGTTGAATTTCCTCGTCGGACAATCCGTCGAGGGAGAGTGTATAAACGACCCCACGTGATGAATTTAAAGTGCGGTGCACTTCCACCCGGACAGGGAAGGTGTGTAGCAGTGAAGTACGCAGCACTTCTAGTGCCTGGAGGGCACTGACTGTTTCTAACAACAAGGTGCCATTTCGTAATCTGGAACAAGGCTTCACAGGACCTGCAATTGCGTCGACACCTTTCTGAATAATGAAAGGGTTGACTGTGGAGAAGTCGTGACCTTAGTCAGACCGAGAAACAACAAGGAACTGTGGCAACGATGGAAGGACTGTCCGTGGCTGAGACTCATTGAACTTACGCTTGTGAGCAGACATAGTGGAAAGTGAGGAAACCATTGCGAAAAAATCCCCCATGATTACCGGCGTCTCCGATGGCGCGCTCCTTCCTTGTGGGGGCCCTCTCTGAGGCCTTAGGTGATTGTTCACACCTCCCGAGAAACAGATGGAGGGATCAATCGGCACTTTCGGAAGGTATCAGCTCAGGTAATCACCCCTCCCTGGACCTGGCCATTACCAGGGGGTATGTACGTGTGCTACCTGTCTACCTGGGGCGGGGAATTACGCGTTACCCCGTCACCGGCTACGCATGGAAATGCTTGGGTCGGCCTTCAGACACGCACAGGGAGGAAAAAAGAGAAATGGAAAAAAACAAGGGGAAAGGAAAGAAGAGAGGTCTCAAACGCTGCAGTGGAGAAAAGGGCAAAGAGAAGAGGTAAGGAAAAGAGAAGGACAAAGGAAGGACGAAGACTTGCAAGCAGAGAAAGCAAAGTTTGTGTTACATTTTCGAGCGTCCGTCTCCGGACGTAGGCACAAAACATACTCCCAGAGGGGGAGAAAGGGAAGGAAAGAGGCGGTGGCGAGGGGGGGGGCGGCGAAGATGGTTGATGGGGAAGGATGTGGAAAGGGAAGGTATGCAGCCCGGAAAGGAAGGAAGGCCACATTAGCTTGGGGTCCCGTGCTCGCTACACACGTATCCACAAAAGAGTTGTGGACCCCCAGGGGGGGATTGCTCCTACTGTCAGCAACTAACTGCAATTACATTACTGTAACAATAATTATTCTACAGCCTTCGGCATGAATCTGGTAGATTCGGTGACCCTCGACTCGCTTGTAGTTATTCCGGTGTTTCGTACTTAAAACAATTAATGGTTGCTGTAAAATCTTGAAACCATTTATTCCTGTGTCTTAAAATATTTTATATGTGCATATTATTTCAACAATAGGGTGGACACTGCTCACTTCCCTACGCGCCGGAGCTTAAGCAGTATCACATACTGAGGAAAATGTTTCGGAAAACACTGTTACAGCCTGCATTTTTCGCAACAGATATTCACAACGTGCCGGGAACTCCTTGAGACACCTTATTCACGGTCGTAATGCAGCAGTGATCTTATGCCACAGAGTTGTTGCTACAATATGAAAACAAAATAAATACAAACGAACAAAAATACTGTCCTATAACTGTAACTAAATACATGCATACCAGAACCCTAATACGCGTTCAGTCCATTAACCTAATTTGTATAATTTTAGTTTTTCGTTCACAACTATTGGGTAGGGGAAGGCTCTTAGGAAAATGAAAGAGGGTGATTGGGGGGGGGGGGAATCTAAAAAACATAAATGATCGTCTCTCTGCAGACCTCATTTTATGGTAGTCGTCTGTTTGCATACCTCGTATTTTATTATACTTTTTAACTTTGGGAGATAATTTACATACTTTCTAATATCAATAACAGCTAATAACAAAACGTCAGCAAGTAATTAGACCCATCTAGGAAGAACACATTCTAAATTTTATTTAGCTGATGTTTTAAACAAAACGACATAGTATTTTATACAAAAGAGAAAACCGTGTTCCTTTCTATCATTCATATGGATCACAACTATCGTATGCATAATTCGTCGTGTAATGTCTTATCGTAGCAGTATAAATGATTTCCATGATGACTCTGTTGGTCACCTCAACAGAGAATATGCAACAACGTATTTATTTACAATATGATGGTAAGGATATGAATTTAATCACTGGGCAAATTCTTCTCAAAGTAATTATTTGCCTAAGCTCCCGGACTACAGAATTCATTACTAGATTATCTCTCCTTTATGGAGTGGCTGTTTCTTACTACAGTTCTTGTATCAGAGCGTAGCTAGCGAATAGTCATGAGGGTAGAATCTCTGTGTGTGATTGCCACAGCAGAGAAATATGGATCTCAGAAATTCTAGTTATCATTTCACTTGATAAACTATTTTACTGCAGCTATGTTGTGACATTCTTGGACAGATTCGATACGTCTTATGCCGAAATGTATCTGCTAAACACTTCAATTGCAATAATGTCTATTTGAACATTAAAGCAAATGTGAACGTGTTAATGGAATATAATTATACGATTATTGAATGTTTTGCCACTAATGTAAGGAAACGTGTCAGTTTCATAGATGTGCACACTGTAAACAAAACAAACCCTTCATCACAAGCCACAATGCCGAACTTAGAATCAAATTAAAACAACAAGGAAAGCCTTCTAAAGACGCTGATAGAAAACGTCACACGTCTGGTCAAGCGAAAACTCTGTTACAACTACTACCTGCGCTTGAAGTGGTCCTATTTAGAGACAGCACTATCCACTGATCGGTCACGAGTCCAAAGTAAGTTTGACTAATATTTTTGGCTGATGTCCAGATTAGATTATATATGAATATAGCACAAATTTAAGACTTCCTTCGCAGAATGACAATTCTATTGTTTTCGAATTAATATTTGTAATTATGCAATTACATGAGTTTACAAGAAGAAACCATTATGGGTAACACTCAGAAGTAACTAATTTTCCCTTAAAAATATCAAACGGTAACAATAATGTGTTGACGCAAGTGATTCGCTTTCAGTTTTTCAATCAGAGTTGTTTCTGAAATTAAAATGTTGTCCTTTATGTTACTAGGAGATTAATTAAGTTAATCTTACTTTTGTTAGACTGTATCTAAGTAGTGTCACTCACTGTATCGTTTGTGCTATAACAATTACTGTGAAATGTGATGCAAACAGAATGATGCAGTACGACCTGTCTAAACAGATGCAGATATCAGGTGTGGCAGATCAGTCAGAATCGCTTGGAAGAGGGAATGGCGCGCGGTAGTCTTCAGCGATGAAAGCAAATTCTGCCTGCACACAAGTGGTTTGCTCATGCGACATAGACCTGGTGAGCGCTGTCGCGTAGAGTTCATTCGTCCAAGACACACTGGTCCCACCCCTGACCATATGGTCTGGTGTGTGATAAGCTACAACTCTTTTACCTTAGGTGTTTCTGGAGGGGACGCTAACCAGCGCTCGGTATGGTCAGTTCTTGCAGCAGGAAAGTGATGTGTTGTTCCAACAGTATAATGCTCGTTCACATATTGCCGATGAAACTCTGCGTGCTCTGCAAGAGCTGCAGCAACTTCCCTGGCCGGCATATTCTCCGGAATCTTCTCCAATCAAGCACGTGTGGGAGATGATGGGAAGAGACTTGTTAACCAACAATTCTTACACAACTACGTGAATAGGTAGAGAATACGTGGCATAACGTATGCCAGGACAATATTCAGAGTATGTATTGCCGCCCGTGGAGGCTACACCACGTATAAATATCAGTGTTGCAGCGTGGCTCGACATCTGTCACCACATAACCGCTCGTGCTATTGATCTGTAAATATAATAATTTAATGTACTCCATATGAACTGTTGCAACAATAAATATTGCGTGAGGAACTCTCTAAATGGGTATACGAATTTTTTTACTGCAGTGTGTATGAGGACGCCTGAAATTTTCAAACTCTGCTTTCTCTAAAAGGGTTGAGAGCTGCGTCTTGCTACTTACACATGTTTAAGTTCTAGACGTGCCCTACACACTCCCTCAATACGAATCAAATCGGCGAGAGGAAGTTTGTTCGGTCCTTCCGTAAGCCAAAAAATCCAGATTCCTCGGAAATAGATTGGCAAAATTTCGCTCGTTGTGCTTGTACTGCTATGAAATTGCTGTTTCTTTCTAAGTGATGGCCTAACAAGCACTCTTCATTATTTAATTATCGTGACAGTTCATGTTGACAAGTTCACTGACATTGATTGATCGCTACTCATCACTTAAATTGTATAGACATTGTCTCCATTTCAGTATTACCTCATTAATATCAAATTTGACACAAACACAACTATGCTCATGGCATCTGCGCGCTCCCATAATCACGGTACACAAAATGCCAACACAAGAGCTTATGGCCATCTACCAGGTGTTGAGGGGTGTCCCGCAATTTGTCCGACTTGACACGAAAAGTCAACTTCAGTATCGTCTATCTGGGACCCTTTTAATTTCAGTAAGAAAAGTTTGGCTTATATTAGCCTATTATCACTAAAACGAATTCATGCGTGTTAAGGATGTAGGAAGATTCCAGAGATTTCCTCGTGTATATCTGCGAAAGGAACCACACTGTTAAAGTTTAACAGTACAGACTTAAAATCTACTAAAATTGTCTGCATCATAAGAATAGTGAACAACTAGTATTTATAGACAGGATATGGAAGAAATCTCGAATAAAGCCTAGCAGCCATCTACAACAGTCTGGCCTCTGTTAGCAAACCGATCAGATTGCCTACCAACATATTTACATACTAGCCTTTTCTTCGCCGGCGTATGTGTTCGACAAATGTATTTCACAATCTCCTCCTCTCTCTGTGTTCACCTCTTCGTGTCCCGGCTCTATGTGCAGGAGATGAGGAATATTTATTTCAATCTAAGTTTTTAATGAAATAATTAGAACTGTCTTTGCAGTACCACACCGAGAAAGTGTCATTCCCATGTAATCTAGACGCAGCATAGCAATTACTAAACATTGTCGCGCCGGCGGACAGACACCGTGTTCAGGGCGCCGCTGTCTGGCGCAGTCGATAGCACTTCGCAGTTGAAAGCTGTCCGAAGCGTTCTCAAGTGTCAGGAATTTCCTTATGCTGTTTCTACTATTGGGGTGTGTTGTATCTACGGTATATGTATCCATGGTCAATATAATGGGTTCTACATATCTGTCCATCTCCCACACCCCTGTCTCCCTGTCCGTCTTGCTCCGACCGCTCTGGGCCTATCTAACCGATGTCCATCCACTTCGTCCTCCCTTCCCTATGACCATCTCATCCTACCTCTGTTCACCACCTCCTCCCCACTCTGTCCATCTTCTCTACCCCACTCTATCCACCTCCCTCCCCCACTTTGTCAGTCTTTTCCCCCCACCTCTCTTTGTTCTTCTCCCCAATCTGTCTTTCAGTATCCTCCTCGTCATCTCTCCATGTCTATGTTCTAGTCCCACCTCTTTACTGTCCTCATCCTCCTCCCCCTTCCTCTGACCATCTCATCCTCCTCACTCTCATAATCCCCCACTTTTTCTCCCCCTCCTCCTGCCCAGCTGTGTCCATCAGCAGCTGTAGCCCCTGCAATGCAAGTCTATGTCAACCCACACAACACCTCTGTTTAGGACAGCCTAGATGTCGATAGTTTGAAGTCTTCAACCATATCTCTGCTCCTAATGGAGGTTCTAAAACCCATATTGCTAAATCCCAGGAAGCATATCGTAAGTCTATCAAACATATATTAGCCTTATCCCTGTGGATTTGCTTTCATAGGTGATCAATACCTATATTGCACACGTCTCCTCCTACCCTTGGTTGTGTCCACTTCTCCCTCCACCCTTTTTTGTCCATCTGTCTCTAACTCATCTTCCCTCTCCTCTATATCTGACTAATCCTCCTACCTGTCTATGTCGACCTTCATCCCTCTGTCTGCACATCTCCTTCTCCTTGTCTCTATGTCCATCTCTGCCTCCTCTCTCTATGGTCGTCTTCTCCTCCATCCTTTCTCACTGTCCACTCCCCTTGTCTCTGTTCATCTCCTCGTACCCCATCACTTTTTCCATCTCCTTTTGCTCTCCCTCCTCTCTATCTCATTCCACCACCTTCCGCTCTGTGCCTCTCCCCTTCTTTCCCCTCTCTCTGTCCATCCCATGCTGCCCTACTATCTCTGTCCATGCCCTCCTCTATCCATCTCAACCACACCTCAGCCATTCCCACTTGTCCATGTACCCCTACAAAACAGGTCGATAAAGCAGGCCAAAACTACTCTCAAAACATGCCTGTTGAACAGGGAAGGCTACATGTTACGGGGCTTCAAACTTGTTCTTTCTGGACTATGAAAAATAGGCTGCTATCCAAAGCATGTCAAAATAGGCTGATAATACACCAACACTACATGCCAGTTATGTAGGGCAGCTTAGTTGTCATGGGCTGGAAAACTTTGCCAATGACATATAGGCTGCCCTGCAAGTCAGGTCGATAAGGCAGGCCTATACTACACCCACATAGCACTCCCGTCATGCAGGGCAATCTACATACCAGAAGCTAAGGAACCCTTTTGCCTGATCTCTGCTTGTTAGGGAACTAGAAGCCTCTGAGTGCTTGTAGCTGCATGTGTACCAAAATTTATTGAAATTCATCCAGTCGTTTAGGATAAGATGCTGTATGTATGTACACACATCCTACTTTATATTTGTATGTATATGCAAAATACTAATTTAAGGGTTTCCTACAATGGTTGCCATATATTAATAATTAAAAAGTAACAGATTCATGAAATCTAAGTGTGTTAGCATGAGCAGTGATTAGCTGATCACAACATTGGATTACATGCAACTGTTTCAAGCACCATCAACGTACCTCTGTCCTCTTAGGGTCATTTGCATAAAAGATGTCCTAAACCTGTAGGGTCAAATTTCTACAGACAGAGCATCCTAAACTCTATTTTGAGATGAGAAATACATTTTTTTGGAATTAAGTATCCTGTGTTCTGAGATCTTGAATGAGAGCAAAGAGTGGAATGTGTCATGACCAGTTGCCAAAGATGCAACATTACTTGTTAATGGTTGGTGAATGGTTGGTTAGTCCCAGGAATACAAAATTGGTGTATAGAGAATGACATGAATACAGAATTGATGTGTAGAGAAATATTTCATCGCAAGCATCTTCCTAATTCCAAGAAATTTAACACTACAGATAGAAACATCTCAAGAATATAGTAGTGAACGTTTTACGTAACAGGTTAAAGGTCACAGAAAAAAAATTGTTCACACAGCAGAATTTAAGAAGGTGGTGTAGAATCATATGGGAGAAATGAAATACTAATACGTATCAATTTGTCTGTCCAATGCACACTTTCAAGAACGCAATGTGAAGATTAGGGAAGAGAGTTGTACCATGGGACACTTCAGGATTGTGTCTCTGTAACAGAAGCTTAGTGTATTATTTCGTTTTGAAATGGCGGTATTCACTTTTTATGTACGTGTGAAAACATGTTCCAAGATACAGCTTGGTCATGTACCTATTTTCTATTGAAATTTGAAAGCACTGCAGTGGGGAAAATCTTGTCAATGGTGGATTTAATAGACCATCACTTATATTATTGCTCTACTAGACTCCAATAATCAGTAAGTCAAATAAAATTAAGCAGAAAGCCGAGAGTGTGCCTAGTACGATGTAAACTTTCAGGAAGGGAGAAGCATAAGAAAGCCTTTTAGAAAAGATGACATCTGAAACGACTGGAGAAAAACACGGCGCCCTCAGCGTGGGAGACGGTTGCTGGGGGCTGAAGGAGGTCACAGGTGTAGACGTTTGAGTTTTGTAAGGACGCCCACTATTGACTCATAGTAATTATTTTGCTACCAGGGATGAGAACACACGAGTGCGTAGGCGCAGCCGTTTTTATTGAAGGAAATCTTGAAACACATGGTGGGAGAGAACTGAGTAGTATTGGTTAACAATGGCAGTTTCGTAAGGAGGGACACTGTCGCAATTGTTACTAACTTTCAGTTGGTTGGGATTCCGGAATGTATATTGCAATGGGCCACCAAAATTCCGCCACTGATATAACCAGCTATATTTAGTGAAGAGGAGAGATACTTCGTCGTAGGACATGAAAGAGTACACTTCTTCCATCGCGAAGCGTCAGAGAGACAACCGAGACGGCTTCACTTTAGAGTTGATCACTTGGTTGAACCCTCAACCACTGCTACTGCCATGCTCTGCACCTGAATATCAACAGAAAGCCACATTTGCGTATATCGTGACGAGGGGACCATGAAGTTATTTGGCACAAGTCGAAGTTTCATTCTTCTGAATGAATTCATAGCCAGCTGGCTGCACTGTGTGCACTTAGGTGAGATTACTTGGTCTTTTCATTAGGATATCAGCTTATTAAAGAATCATTGGCGATTTTCGTGGACTCAATCTTTGTATCAACCTATCTTAAGTCTATCCAACTGTGCTACAGTCTCTCGTATATGTTTTTTCATCCTTTTCCATTTTGTAATAATTTGTATTGTTCATTCAGTGATCAGCATCATGTAAATGCATCTAGCAATAAATTAGATTGTCAACGTGAGCTTGTGACATTAAGTTTCATTTAGTAGCTTTATGGAAAACCCTATCAATATTTCTATGTGAGATGTGTTTTCTCTGCTTCATGTTCAGTTAGACCAACCCTGTTTAATTCAGTTTGCCGATAAGTTATTAATTGTTTGACTTTTCTTTCGCGTTTCACGTGATCTCATAGGGACCCATCGGTTTATGGTGGTCTCAAGTGCGCATTCCTCCATGTAATTCTAAAATCAGTCACTAGACTGAAATACCGTCCACAAATATGGTGTGTTCCTAGGTAACTATCCGCTAGGTACAACACTGTCCCCCACTGGTGTAGCACCGATTACATACCTACCGTAAACAACGCCTTAAAGCACTAGGGCTACATATTTTGAATCCAGAAGTCACTTCTGTCACTGTATTACGTTGTACTGTTTGCATTGAGACTGGCGGTCATGACATTGAACACTTTGTACAAGATTAAGATGTTATAACGAGTAAGTTGCTTTCGCCAATAAAGGTGTGAGTACCAATAATTATCAGAAATACTTACAAGGAGTTTGCAAAAACAAAATGTCTGATAGGATAGCTGCAATCAATGGTTTTACAATGTTGCTTATAAACCGTCTTGATTGCAAAACGTTTATTCATATGACTAGTTTAGGTTCCTCTAGAACCATCTTCGGATCTGTAACGATAATGATACTAATTTACTATTTCACGGATGCAAACCTTTTTCATCCTATCTAATTAATATCAAATGAACTAGAACGTACCTGATATTTCAGTTACAGGAGTAACCTATCCAGACACAGCAACCTTCACATGAGGCGTCAGATAAAATTGGTTGGCAGAATGCACGTCATTTATATTAATTATAACACTATTACGGACAGGTGGCGTCTGGTATATTTGTTACATTACATATGCACATACTGTATTCAGTAGATTTTTGTAATTAACTTTTATCTCTAAAAATACTTAATTAAAATCTGTAGATGTCAAGGTTTAAATCTGTACTTGTCAAAATTAAAATACACAGTAAAATTTTCATTTTTATACGATCTTAAAGCAAAGGGCGATTTCTATATCTGTGGCGCTGGTGTAGACTTGTTTTCCTCTAAGGTCTGCTTCCGTGGTTCCCGCAATTTCGGTGTTGAGGCGCGATTCGCTCAGTTGTATGACGTCCATCGCCGTGGGCAAGAGGGCCGCGCAGGAGGGCTCCGTCAACGACGCCAGGCGCTGCACGCATCTTCCAGCTTCCCCGTGATGCAACATCTCTCGTCCCTCGGCCTGGATCTCCACACGAAACAGTTGTCATCTTAGTAAGTCGTCATAAATACTAAAGTAGGCGTTATGATTGAACTCGCTTTGCTCGTTGATTATTAAAGCCGGATCTCTTTTTGTAGGTGTATGTTTCAATTTCTGCCAAAATGTTAAACCGTCCCTTATGAGCTCTATGCAGGTTGTCTAAATTTTGTTCAATGTTCGTGACTGAGTGATTTGAGGCAGCCATATGCGCTGTTTTGTTTCGAAAGTAGGTGTGCTCCCTGAATCTGGTCTGAAAGTTCCTACCAGTCTGCCTTATATATTGTTTATAGAAGTCATCACATTTGATCTTACATACACCTGAATCCTGAAATTTATTCCGACTAGCACAGGATAGAGTAGCATGGAGAGCTGCATCAAACCAGTCTCAGGACTGAAGACCACAACAACAACAACATTACATATTTTGTGCTGGAGCTTAAATTTTAGCGTGTTGATTGTTCGGAATCCTATCTTAACGCTACATTTACGAAAGCGTATTTCAATCTTATCTGTATTTCTTCCACTGTAAGTGAGAGACACATTTTTTCTTGTTGTTCCTCTTAACTGCGACTTCCTTCTATTTGTTTCCGTTGCCTCTTCATCTTATAAATATTCGTCACCCGCTTACACGTATATCCGTTCGCTACGGCCACTTATTTTAAAATACTTAGCCCCTTTTCTACTTCCTGTTGGCTTAGTGGCAATCTTAGTAGCCTGTATACCATCGAAGTAAAATATGCCTTTTTGTATCGCGGTGGGTGACAAGAGCGCTCATTGAGAACTAAATCTGTACACGTATGATTCCTGAATATGCTAAATTCATGCTTCCCATCTTTCTTTATTAGTGTTGAATTAAGTAATCGATACGGTTGTCTCCTTCAAATTCCATAGTGTCTAATTTTCGGGTGTTTAGAGCTAATTTTTTGTGCTACGTTTTCGATATCATTTTTATCTCCTTTGTATAATATAGTCGTCAACAAATCACCTGCAATATACAATTTTCTCAGCGATATCAGGATTTTCATCAAAGAATTAGTTTTCCAAGTGATTTACAAAAATGTCAGCCAGCGTCTCAGCTAAACTGTTCCCCATTACAATCCGTTTTTCTCTTGATAAATTTTACCATTGAAAGTAAAGTATTGAACGACAAGACTTGTTCCAACATTTCTACTAGTTCAATCACTTCCACCAATGCCAACTTACCACGAGTGAGGAGATTGTTCTTAATGATCTCAGTCGTTTCTTTTACGGGAATGTTCGTGTACAGATCGGTGATATCCAATAAAGCTAGTGACGCATCCTGAGGTGTAACTACGTATTTAATTTCCTCGGCGAATTCGTAGCTGTTCCTAATGATAAGTCTGACGATATGTATATGCCGCCTTCAATCTGTTATTTAGCTCTTTATTTAATTTATAACTTGGCCTACTGGTATTACTGACGAGTGGGCGAACCGATTTTTCAACATTATGGAGATTTATTTGTGACCGTAATTCGGGGATTCGCGGATTCATTACTTTGAATTTAAACTTTTCCTCATCCGTGAAGAGAAACGCACTATTTGTTTCCATATGTATGTTTGAAATTTCCTGGTTGGATCTTTCTTGACCTCTATTATTCCGTTCCCCATAAAGAACTTTTCGGTTTTCTCTATATAGCCGGTATCGTGTATGAAAACCATAGTGCCAGCCTTATCTGCCTTTGTGACGATAGCCTTATGTAATTCTAACTTCTTATTCAAGCCCTTGAGAGTTAATAGTTTGTTTCTGTTCTTGTGAGCAGAATGCATTTCATCTCTGATCGACTTCTTTATTTCAACTGCCGTGTTGGTCTGTTCATATTTGCGATCTCACGTGCAACTTTCACTTCTGCGACAGTCTTTTTTATTGTATTTGAGTTAATTGCGGGATTTAGGTTATACTGCAGCCCTTTATTTAAAAGGTCCTGCTCATCCTTTGTTAATTCTATCTCAGTTAAGTTCACGACCCTCTCATAAAAGGTATGCAACTTTTTACGCGCCGTTTCGTTATCAATATTAAAATTTACACCTAGATTAAAAAGCTTCTTCTGATGTATGTTTAGAGTTAATTCTCGCTCCCTGTCAATTCTGTTTTCAATCTCTCCGCATACGTATGTGAACTGTAATGGAGATAAAATGTTACCTAGAATCAAATGAATATTAAAAGCTTCTCTATTTAACTTGTCTTTCATTTTATATGATTCTCGAATTTGGGTTTTAACCCACAACATTTCACTTTTACGTTTTACTATTTGTGCTATGTTTGACATATTCCTAATTTTTACTTTTGCGTAGTTAGGAGTAATCCCTGTTTCTAATCATGCATTGTTAAATTTTATTTTCAAGTTTTCTTCCATTATCTTTGTCCTAGTACGTAAGAACTTCGTAATGCATCCCGAAGCCTGACGTGGCACAAACTTTGCATAAACAGACATAATGTCTGATGGGATAGCCGCAATCACTGGTTTTACAATGTTACTTTTAATCCGTCTTGATTGCAAAATGTTTATTCATATGACCGGTTTCGGTTCCTCTAGAACCATGTTCAGATCTGTAACGATGATGATACTAATTTCCTACTTCACGAACGCAAACCTTTTTCATCCTATCTAATCAACATCAAATGTACCAGAACGTACCTGTAACCGAAATATCAGGTACGTTCTGGTACATTTGATGTTGACATGAATAAACATTTTGCAATGAAGACGGATTATAAGTAACTTATAAGGAGAATGACTCAGACACGGCCTACCGCTTGGGTTCATATTTGGCAAAATAGAGAGAATAAGATAGTTTGGCTTAGCAACCTCCAGTTTTTGAGAGAACTACTCCTAATGTTCATGACGCGAAATCGACTCAGTATCGGTGGTATCGGTAGATAATTAAAAAATGAACATTTTTCATCAACATATGTGGGGTCAGCAAATACATATTCTCCTAGAGAACGCAAGAAGAAACTTTTTCGACTTCCGCGCTCTACCCATTAGGTATGCTCTGTTAAACGGAAGTGCCGCTGGCATAGCGAACTCGGCATCTGGCTCGGAAGCGGAGAATGTGTCGATTGCTAGTGGCATTCTGCAGGTTGTATTAATTTGTATTTTTTCCGCATAGAAATTGGTAGGAATAGGAGAGTTAATAAGGAAATCAATAAGGAATAATAACAAAGTAGGCAAGTAATTTTTCAGATGACTTGGATTTGTGCAGAATTAAAATTGTTAGCCTCGTTGTATGAAGTAAAATTCTGACTAATATTGCTGTGAAGACGAGCTTTCGACGCACGTTATGACATAAGGGACAAAATCTAATCTTATCGTAGTTTGTAGTGTAGATAAAAAAACGCATTCGTACACGGCGCGATATTCCATCGCAGTGCCGGGAAACTTGGCGCCCATCGTTTCCCCTGATTACTAGATAAGAATGAGTTAGGAGTTAACATACATGATACCGGTGTAATACTGTACAATACTTACTATGTATTTCACAGACCGGTTTTCGGTTGTTACGCCATTGTCAGATACAAAGATAAACGCGTGATGCAATGAATTTTTCGTAGGATTAAAGATTTTAAACTGGTGCATTTACATAGTATCTCAGTTTCCAAAGTGGAAAACTGTTCATGTTAAACCTAGGAATAAAACGAGAGGAATTATTTCAAAGTGCGGTAGAGGATTACTTAATCAATATAAAATATGTACACAGAAACTAATGAACTATATAATTGTTCTAAGAACAAAATAAACTGTACAATAAACTTTCGTGACAGGTTCCGAGAGAGGGGATGAACAAAAAGCCACGTCTGGTCTACGCATACACGGTTAGTTCGGAAGGAAAGGAGACTATTTTAGGAAGGTGTCAAGAGAATTCTTATTTAATAGATGTTTTGCTGTTGATTTGGTGAATTTGGATGTTACGGTATTGTCTCGCTACAACGAGTTGACTTATCCCGGTATCCGTCATGATGCTCCCTTTTTGCTCAAAATTATTTATTTCTAAGAGGTAAAGTATGTTTTCTCAACCATTTACACTGGGAGTGAGCTCCTGAACTAATTGCTCAGAAATTTTCGCAGAAAGCAGATTTCGATGCTGTCACAACGACACTGGGGGTATCAAGAGATTCTCGAACTCTCGGTTCAATCTCATCGTTAGTTTCTGTTAATACTCTGAGAAGACAGGTGGTCAGTGTGAAAAACATCCCCGAGGACAAGGATCTCCTTCATTTGGTGATCCCAACGGGATCGGCGGCACGGGTACAATCAATGATGTATACGGCATAAGATTTTGGAAGGAATTTGTGAGGATATTTTCAGATCTAGTTCTGTTCAATGACTGACATTATGCTCTCCACTTCAGAAACAATATAACTGCAATCTCCAGCACATAATCGATTCTCTTTGCCAAGGCTTACCAACGTACTGAAATACGCCTGATACAAATCAGGATATTTAAAGGGTTACCTGTGATTATCTGAAACCCAGTTAATTTTACTTTGTTATTTTCTGTCGTGGATTTTATAGTTAATTTTATGTGCGTGGTGTGAGAAAACATTATACTTTAAACATTCATTTATTATGATTATTGCAACGATTTTGTATCATAATAATTGGTTACATATTATTTCGTATTAACAAAATACATGTATGTGAAACGGTAAATAAAGAAAAGAACGTAAAACTTAAAATAACAATTTAAAACAAATATAAGTACAATAAAAATTTTTAATTAGATATGTTGAAAATACAGTACACTGTGTACAGCTTATTTTCCTAAAACAGTATTTCAGAAATCAATCTTATTACACACGGATGTATGTAGCTTGAAAGCTTCTTTAAGCTATGTTGTAACAAAAGTTTTCATTTTTCAAAATTAATAGTGACGGGGTATTTTTCAAAATTTCAAATTATTAGAAAATTCGATTATACCGTTTCTAATTACATATCAACTGCTATATGAGAAATATTTTATATATCATCGTTTCGAAGGTATGCCCTCGAAATATATGCCAAATTACCTTTTGGGGGTGTGTTTTACCCCTTAAAAGTGAAACTGGGCCCAAACAAAAACATGTATTGCGTTATGTTTCCTTTTCTACACACACACACACACACACACACACACAAAGTTTCATCAAGATCGTTTCTTGACACTTGGGTACGTTCTCTTGTTAGTTCTGTACCAAATGTTCGCAGTTGGTCCTGTCGACGATGCTGCAGATGGCGAGTTATGTCTTCTTCTTGCAAGGAAGACTGGTTTTCTTATCATTTAACACAGCCACCCAGAACCAGAGATAATCTCTTCCAATCTAAAGCGACACCCACCATTAGTACCGACATGAGCCATCACTGCATTTAGCTGCACCCGGTGCTAGGTGCTCTTCGTGGCATCCAGAGCAGGGAATTAAGCACAGAAGTGAATGAAAACAAGTTGCTTCAGATTGAAGCTCGTAAAATAATTTACAAACGAACACTGTAAACAGCTCTTTAGCCGACACCACATCTGCATTTACATTTGCCTGATGCTCATCAGTTTCTAAAGCCTACTTTTCGAATTTTGACGGTGATTGTCCTTCAAGCAAACCGGCTCTCGTGTAGCGGTTGAAGACGCTGCTCTTCTTGGTCTGTAATAGTGCTACTTATAATGGTCCCATGTTGAGGAACAGTACTCATGTATGGGTCGAACAAGGGTTTCGTAAGCTGCCTCTTTCGCCGTGTACCGCACTTCCTTAGGATTCTCCCAATGAATGGCTGGAATCTGCATTTACTACGATTAGTTTTACGTAGTTGTTCCACTTTAAATCGTTCCCTACGAAAATATTTAATGGCTGTGAATGTTTCCAATGATTATTCGGCAAGCTTGTAATCAAACAACAGGGCTCATTGAGCCTATTTATGACAAGAAAATTACATTTCTGTTTAAAATCAACTGTCAATCACTGTACAAAGTGTTCCATGCATTCAGCTAAAGTTTTCTAGCGTTGTGACTTCTCTAGATACAACAGCAACACCCGACAGCACACTCTTGGAACTTCTGATGTTATCCAGTAGCCGGCCGCGGTGGTCTCGCGGTTCTAGGCACTCAGTCCGGAACCGCGCGACTGCTACGGTCGCAGGTTCGAATCCTGCCGCAGGCATGTGTGTGATGTCCTTAGGTTAGTTAGGTTTAAGTAGTTCTAAGTTCTAGGGGACTGATGACCACAGTAGTTAAGTCCCATAGTGCTCAGAGCCATTTGGACCATTTGTTATCCAGTAGCCGCAAGGTGTGTGACTGAAGCCAGCAGAACTGTGCAAAGGGTAACCAACTCAGCCTGCATCCGAACACAGCAATCGTAGCCCATATCCATACTAAAGATGATGGTTGATACACTACGCAGTGTGGAAGGAAGGAAGGAAGGAAGGAAGGAAGGCTGGGCTTAACGTCCCGTCGACATCGAGGTCACTAGAGGAGGAGAACAAGCTATAAATGTGTCCAGGATAGGGAAGAAATTCAGCCGTTCCTTTTCAAAGGAACCATCCCTGCATTTGCATGGAACGATTTAGGAAAATCACGGAAAACCTAAATTTTGACTGCCCGACGCGAGTTTGAACCGCCGTCCTCCCGAATGTGTGTCTAGTATACACAGTTGTAAAAATGCGAGACTGTGCCTAGTAAGCACTTACACTGTAAACAGGAATAATTTTATAACACACCTTTGTGTCACGCCTGAAACTATATACGCGTCTGAAGGTTTCTTTGTTAAGAAAGACACGTTGTGTTCTTTAGATAAGGAGTTTTTAAAGTCAGTCGTAGACCTGGTCCAACATTTAGTACACATTAGCTTTTTCCCTCCATTAAATTTCGGCCAATAAACAAGGTATCAACCTGGAACATATTTCAGATTATGACATCAATAGTGCTCTTGATCGAATGATATCTAGAGGGCGTCTACCTGATGCACTTGAATGCAAGACCAGGGAGATAAAAAACAGGTCACATTCAGACAAACGAGACGGTTATTGCCGGCCGGAGTGGCCGAGCGGTTCTAGGCGCTACAGTCTGGAACCGCGCCACCGCTACGGTCGCAGGTTCGAATCCTGCTTCGGGCATGGATGTGTGTGATGCCTTTGTTAGTTAGGTTTAAGTAGTTCTAAGTTCTAGGGGACTGATGACAATAGCAATTAAGTCCCATAGTGCTCAGAGCTATTTGAACCATTTGAACGATGTTATTAAATATTTTTCATTTGGTTGTTTATAGAATGTGACTTCAGTTTGCATCTACGCATCGGCATCGCATTAATTAGGACGATTAAGATGACAATGTTCACGGGCTACGACCTACTAATTTGCTATTAAGCAATAAAAGGCGTAAATCGCCACCCCATTTCTTTTATGGTCTGCCTTTCTGCAGCCACAGGAAAGGTAAGGACGTTGTATACAATGAGAAGAAAGCGTCATGAATGTGGTGTGCACGCTACACGCGAAATTGCGTGTGTACTGGACACAGGAGGGAGCCTCGTAGTAGGACCGCATAGTGGAAATGAATCATCTGTAACGAATGAAATTATTTCGTTTTTGGCGACTAAAGGAAAGAAATGTGTAGAGCGCTGAAGTAACAATGAATTGCCACTCCAGCATTTGGTAGACCCGAAACTGACTGGAGTACAAGCTACAAAATGGAGAGGGCTCAAATTAAACCACCTTTTAACGTATCCTTGATATTATTATGAACAACCTTGGCTGTTATAATAGGAAATTTTTGTTATTCTTTCGAAAAGTAATTTGAAATAATTTTGGAGTCCAAATCTGGGTGGCATTTGTTGTAAGAGGAGAAGCAGGAGTGTTATCGACTAGTATCGTAGACTTCTTGTATGAGGAGTATAAAATGAGTGTCCTCGTTTTATCTGTGGGGAAGCTGTGAAACTGGAATGGGGAACAGAGGATTTCTATGAAACAAGGACATGAAAAATTAACGTACTCAAGAATAGTAGCACACTTAAGTGGAAACGATGTCTTATCATAACAGTTTGTATTCCAGAAGGGTTGCTCGACTGAGAATGCCGTTTATACATTCATTCATCAAATAGCACAAGCCTAAATTAATAATATATTTTATTTTTGTGATATTTTCAAGGCGTTTGATTGGGAAGATCATGTTGCTCTCTTGAAAAAAGACAACTTTTATGGAACTGACGGCTTTACGCACAGCTGGTTTGAATAATACTTCACAAACAGAATACAAAAGGTTGTGCTGATTAATTCAGTGTCGAAAAGATAGAATATTTTAGTGACTGGGGTAAATCATAAAGGGTTATATTTTGGGTCTACTTCTATTCTTTGTATATGTGAATGATCTGCCATTTAATATTCAACTAGCAAAATTGGTACTTTTCCAGGTAATAGTAGTGTTATAATACATCCTATTAGAGAGAAAGCAACAAAACAGTTGGTTACAAAGAATAATTAAGTAGCTCTTTGAAAATAGGCCCTTCCTAAATTTTGAAAAACAAACGCTACAAGTAGTTCTGTACAACAGTCAACCCAACAATTTATGTATCACATGAGAAGGGTTCAGTAAATAGGGTTAAATGCTGCAAATTTTTGGGTGTACATATTGGTGAAACCTTGAATTGCAAGAAGTATATTACTGAGCTTCTGAGTTTGTTAGGTAAAGCTTCTTTTGCTCTCGCCATAATTGCTAATCTTGGTAACAAATCTATCAACCTCCCGACACACTTTACATCTTTACGCTCAATAATGTCTTACGGAATAATTTTCTGGAGTAACTCATCACTTAGTATTGATTGCACAAAAGCGAGCAGTAAAATAATATGCGGTGTTCGCCCACGGACGTCATGTAGGTACCTCTTAGAAGAGCCAGGCATTTCACTGCGCCGTCACAGTACGTGTATTCGCTAATGAAATTCGTCGTTAGTAATCCATCACAATTTGAGAAGAACAGTGATGTCCATACCTAAAACACTAGAGGGAAAAACTGCCTCAGTAAGGAGCTCAATACGAAGCAACAAACAGTTTTGATCCTTTGCCCGATAATATATCTGACAAACAGCGAAGCTAGTTTTAAAACTAGCTTAAAATCGTCTCTCCTGGATAAGTCATTTTTTCTGTTGATGAATTTATACTTAAAATTGGCAGCCAGTAAAAACCGTAAATGTAGTTGCACGAGCAGTACTAAAAATAAAGTATTGATTGATGTTAACACTAATCATACTGCGTAAACTGACGTACCGCGTACACTGAGTCGTTCCACATCATTTCGATAAAAGAATCCTTCAAATGACATATGGAAACTGTGGACTAATATGTGACATGTCACCTATTGCACACTTTTAACTAATCTAGATGTTTGAGAAACATAAATTGCAGTGTAAGGATGAATGGGTTAATAGAGCGACAAAGCAAACAGACGGTCGAGTACCCGAATCTTACAAATTTTAGAAAAAAAAAATCAAAAGTCCAAAAATAAGACACCCTGTGTCAGGATTTCAGAACGATTTAAAATAAGTACTACGGTTATAATAGCGATAGTGATTATAGAACGACCCGATACCATTTTACTACGCAATCGGTTGATAAGTCACTGGAGAAAAGGCGACGTTCCGCTGTCAACATCTCCGTAGAATGAGCACGCACTGGGTTTAAAGATGGATTTAGAAGGAAGCACGTCTCCTTTTCAATCGAATCATACCGGCATTTGCGAATCCAGTGTTTTACCACTATGTCACTTCATTCGGCATCAGTCACTGATATCAGCCGCATACGTCGATTGTAATGGACTGCATATCTTGAGCTAAATATAGCATGACAGGAGGCTAATGACACAGTGTGAAGTATCTCAAGAATACTCAGGAAGTGTCATTCACCGATGAGAGCATGGCTTACAAGCCGTTCTTAGAGATTGTGGAATATTGTTCGTTGGCCGGGGCTCTTAAGAAATAACATTTTACGAAAAGATAGAGAGGACTCAAAGAATAGCTGTGGTCTTCGACACGGGACTGTTTACTCATCGAGAGGTACGCTCAAGGTCCAATGGGAGACTTTACAAGAGTGGCGCTCTGTATTTTGGAGAGTCTTACTCACAGAATTCGCAGACCCTTCACACCAAAACGATATCAGGAACGTGTCACCTCCTCTAACAAATATTTTGTGTAACGAGCTGTGTAGCGAAATTAAAGAAATCAGGGCGTAACCAGAGATAATGAATATTTTTCTACGTGCGCACCACTCGTGATTGGAACTGGAAGGAAATTGTTCTGGTACACCGCGTGGCCTTCGCTACACTCCGTACACGTGTTTGAAAAAAAAAAAACAATTATATATGTTAAAATACGGGACACTGATAAACTTTCCTTAGTTAATTTCAGTAGTATTTCAAAATAGTAGCGTATACCCACCGAAGGACTTGCTTGATGTGACTTATTTATCTGGAGTCTTATCGATTAAACCCGAATTCCAGACCAGTCCGCTGTCGCTTTTTGCAGATACCTGTTGCAATTGATGCACACCTGCTTGCTGTCAGAGTAACAATGAACCATCCCAATGTGTCGGTTACCACCAATTGGAGCTGTTTAATGCCTTGGAGGCGGGCAGAGTAACATAAAAAAAAAATAATTCGAATACTTTAGACTACTGGCGTATATTGTATCTCATGCGATGGATGCCGAATAAGATATATCGGTCAAAAGGATAGATAGGTTTGAAATACGATTCACAGAGTACCTTAAACTGGGAAATTCGAAATCGGCCTTACGTTCGCACCTGACAGAACAGTCATACTGTCATTAGCCTGTCCATCAATTTTCAGGTTTTAAATATGGAAAATGAGGATACACTTTAAAAATACTTTGTCATCGTGGTTCATTATCCAACGTCGACTGCATCTCCGTTTAATGACTGCTTGTGTCAATAGTTAGTTAGGTCCTGCTTCCTCTTGTTTCATTTTGTTTTTGTACCAACTTGTATCATCCTGGTTTGACAATCCAAAGTCGTCCCTCCCCCCCCCCCCCCCGTCCTTGATTCGGTCAGTTTATCTACATCCACATCTACATAGCTACTCTGCAACTCACACTTAAGTGCCTGACAGACGGTTGATCGAACCACCTTCACAATAATTCTCTTATTCCACTCTCGAACAGTGAAAACTAACAACTATATCCTTCTGTGCGAGCTCTGATTTCCCTTATTTTATTATGGTGATCGTTTCTCCCTATGTAGGTCGGCGACAACAAAATATTTTCCCATTCAGAGGGGAAAGATGGTGAGTGAAATTTTATGAGAAGATTCTGCCTCAATGAGAAAGGTCGTTGTTTTAATGATGTCTACCCTCAATGCCCTGTATCATGTGCGTGACACTTTCCCACCTATTTCTCGATAATATAAAACTTGCTGCCCTTCTTTGAACTTCCTCGATGTACTCTGTTAACCCTATCTGGTAAGGATCCCACACCGCGCAGCAGTAGTCCAGAAGCGGACGGACAAGCGTAGTGTCTCTTTAGCGGATCTGATACATCTTCTAAGTGTTCCGCAAATATAAAGCAGTCTTTGATTCGTCTTTTCCATAACATTTTCCATGTATTCCTTCCAATTTAATTTATTCGTAATTCTAATTCCTGGGTGCTGAGGTGAATTTACAGTCTTTGGATTGATTAATTTATTGTGTAATCGAAGTACGAATTCCTTTAGCACCCATCTGGGTGATCTCATACTTGCATTACTTAGGGTCAATCGCTAATTGTTGCACCATGCAGATGTCTTATCTAAATCGTTTTGCAATTGGTTTTGATCTTCCGAAATTCTTACTAGATGAAATAAAGGACAGCATTATCTGCAAATAACCTAAGACGGCTGCTCAGATTGTCTCCTAAATCGTTCATACCGATAAGGAAGAACAGCGGGTCCATAACGCTACCTAGTGGAACGCCAGAAATCACTTCAGTTATACGCGATGACTTTCCGTCAGTTACTACGAAATGTGTCCTCTCTGGGAGGAAATCACAAATCAAGTCGCGTAACTGAGACTACATTAGCTTGTGAGGTACGGTGTGAAAAGCCATCTGGAAATACGGAATTAATTTGAAATCATTTGTCGACAGCTCTCAAAACTTCGTGAGAGTAAAGAGCTAGTTATGTTTCACAAGAACTAAGTTTTCTTAATGAGAGTTGACTATACGTCAATAGAGGAGAGGTAATTATCTCTTCTTCCACGTAATTCAAAATGTTCGAACATAATATCCTTCTGCGTATCCATTTTAACTATATGGGCCGGTAATATAGTGGATTTCGCCTATTGCCTTTCTTGCATAATGGTCTGACCTGTGCTGCTTTCCAGTCTCTAGGCAGGGCTCTTTCGTTATGCGAGTGGTTGCATATGATTAAGTACGGAGCCACTGTATCAGTATACTCCGAATGGAACCTAATTGGTATACAGTCTGGACTAGAAGCCTTGATTTTATTAAGTGATTTGAGTCACAGTTTCGGGGATGTGTACTTCTAAGTTACTAATGTTGACAGCTGTTTCTGATTGGAAATATCTTCACTTTGTCTTCTTTGGTGAAAGAATTTTGGAAGACTGTGTTTAGTACCTTTGGTTTTGCAGCACTGTCATAGATAGTATTTCCATTGGTTTGGCGCAGAGGAGGCATAAATGTGTCTTGCCGCTACCGTACTTTACATGCGACTAGATTTTCTGCCAGGTTTCGAGACAGTTTCGTTATGGAAACTATTATAAGCATCTCGCATAGAAGTCTGCGTTACATTTCGACCTTCTGTAAAAAGATCTTTGGGGATTTGGCATGCTTTTGTCTGCATAAATCTCTCAATTGTTGCCGATACTATTTCTCTGAATTCAAGCCACATCTAGTCTCTACTTAGATTGTTAATTTGGAAGGAGTGGATATTGTCTCTCAGGAAGGTGTCACACATTTAAACTGCGTTTATTTTGGGCGGCCCCCCTGCGGGTTCGGGGGTTAGAATAGGCCCGTGGTATTCCTGCCTGTCGTAAGAGGCGACTAAAAGGAGTCTCACATGTTTCGGCCTTATGTGATGGTCCCCTCTCGGGTTTGACCTCCATCTATCCAAATTATTCCGAAGAGCGAGCCAATTGGGGAAGGGCACCTTACATGGTGCACTGTATCCTTCGTGCAATTAGACCTATTGCCGTCTTTCTCGTCGTTGCGATGGTGTCCCGCTCGTTTTCGATCTCATGGGCGATTACCACGCTGCACTCTGCAGTGTTTCTTTTAACTGTGACGACGACCTTGGCCATTTTTGCACCTAAGATCCAGCACGGTAGCCAGTCCGTTGTGGTGGGGTCGCCATGTACCCTCTTGGTTGTAGCCCCCTGACAACACAGGGATCGCTCTACTGATGCCTGCGCCGTTCACTCCCCACGTATGCCAAGGAGTAGATGCCCATCTCCCTGGGGCATCAGGACTCCCGGCAATGGCCATCCTGCCAGGTGGCCTTTGCTGTGGCTGGGTGGCGCCCGTGGGGAGGGCCCTTGGTCGGAGTAGGTGGCATCAGGGCGGATGATCCGCAATGAAGCGTGGTACATCATCTCTTGCTGGCGGCCAGCCGTCAGCAGTCTCTAAGCGTTCCAAGGCTCAATTCAAGGCTAATGTGTATGACCCCAAATCGTTCCCCTCCCTGGCCACACCATGGGAGGAACGAAGGGCTATGAATGAGAGCGAAAGGTACTCGCCCCGGTATCTCGTCTGTACCAGAGCTGACGGGGAATCTTTTATGTCCGTGAAGCCTCAGTTCTTTGTAGAGAATTTAGAGGACAAGTTTGGGGAGGTGGAGGGCTTGTCTAAAATGCGCTCTGGATCAGTACTGATACAAACGGCATCCTCCGCCCAGTCCCGCAGGTTACTTGCTTGTGACAAGTTGGGGGATGTTAACGTTTCTATTACGCCACGTAAGAGTTTAAATATGGTCCAGGGTGTTATTTTCCATAGGGATCTCCTTTTGCAGTCTGATGACGAGCTGCGCGCCAACTTAGAAGGTAGAGGTGTTCATTTCGTCCGGCGCGTTCATCGGGGTCCGAGGGACAATCAGGTTGCTACCGGTGCCTTCATCTTGGCCTTCGAGGGTGATACGTTACCGGAAAAGGTCAAGGTGATGGTCTACCGATGTGACGTCAAGCCCTATATCCCTCCCCCGATGCGGTGCTTCAAGTGCTGGAAGTTCGGCCACATGTCTTCCCGCTGCACTTCCAGCCTCACATGTCGAGATTGTGGACGCCCGTCTCATCCCGATACTCCATGTGCCCCGCCTCCCATCTGCGTCAACTACGGGGAGCACCATTCACCTTGCTCGCCTGACTGCACAGTCTTTCAGAAAGAGCGCAAAATCATGGAATATAAGACCCTGGACCGGCTGACCTATACTGAGGCCAAACGGAAATATGACAGACTCCATCCTGTGAGAATGACATCCTCATATGCAGCTGCTACAACAACTGTGCTAGCTCCATCCGTTGCGAGACTTCCAGCCAGCTCGATAAGCAGTACGACTCCTTCTGCCCCCTTGCCCGTGGGGGGCTCTCCCCAACCGGTTGCTCCTGCACCACCTACCTCAGGAGCAACCTCCTCCCACCCGTCGGGGACGTCCGTCCCCGCTTCTCAGCCGGAGAAGCGCCTAACTTCTTCGGCTACTCTCGCCCGTAAGAGTTCCCTTGGGACGCTCCCTTCCCAGGGTTCCCCCAGCGGGAAGGATGACGGCCACCAGTGGCATAAGTCCTCACCAGCAGCCGGGCGTAGGGCTTCACGATCCTCCTCTGTCCCGGAGACTGAATCGGTGAAGCCTTCCCAGCCGGTGAAACCCAAGGTTCAGCGAGAGAAGTCCAAGAGAAAGACCTCTAAGGCTAAAGAACTTGCGGTGGCACCAACCCCACCGCACCTTTCGCGCTCTGCGTCTGAGGATGAAGTCGAGATTCTAGCGTCCGCTGAGGACCTTGATCTCGCTGGTCCCTCAGACGCCATGGATGCCTCTCGTCCGGGTACTGAATCGGTGGCAGTGAGTGAACAAGCGGCGTAAATTGCCTTCCCAGTCCTTTCACGCCTTTCTCAGCCATGGACAATACCATCCTCCAGTGGAACTGCGGCGGTTTTTTCCAGCATTTAGCTGAGCTCCGCCAACTTCTCAGCCTTCGCCCTTTCTTCTGCATTGCTCTCCAGGAAACTTGGTTTCCGGCGATGCGAACCCCCGCCCTCCGTGGCTATCGGGGTTATTACAAGAACCGAGCAGCTTATGAAAGGGTGTCTGGTGGCGTCTGCATTTATGTCCTTCACACTCTGCACAGCGAGTCTGTCCCTCTCCAGACGCCCTTAGAGGCTGTCGCTGTACGCGTGTGGACGCCACAGGCTGTTACCGTCTGCAGTCTTTACATTCCACCGGATGGTGATGTCTCGCAGCATGTCCTGGCTGCACTGGTCGCCCAATTGCCGCCACCTTTCTTGCTATTGGGCGACTTCAACGCTCATAACCCTCTGTGGGGTGGGTCAGTGGCAACAGGTCGAGGCGCCATCATTGAGCATTTATTGTCGCAGCTCAATCTCTCGCTGTTAAATGATGGTGCCTTCACACACTTCAGTGTGGCGCATGGCACCTACTCCGCCATTGACCTTTCAATCTGTAGCCATAGCCTCTTACCGTCTGTCCAATGGAGTGTGCATGACGACCTGTGTGGTAGTGACCATTTTCCGATCTTTTTGTCACTACCACAGCGCCACTCTTCTGGGCGCCCTAGCAGATGGGCTATGAGTAAGGCTGACTGGGACTTGTTCTCCTCCACTGCCGCTTTTGAGCCTCTCTCTACCGATGACATTGATGCGGTGGTTCAATCGGTCACCACCGGCATCGTTACTGCCGCCGAATCTGCCATTCCCCATTCCTGTGGGTCCCCTCGGCGGAAGGCTGTGCCTTGGTGGTCGCCTGAGATCGCTGAAGCGATTAAAGATCGCCGGCGGGCGCTCCAGCGTCACAAGCGACACCCCTCCCTCGACCACCTTATCGCCTTCAAACGGCTGCGTGCGCGGGCCCGCCTCCTTATCCGCCAAGGCAAGAAGGAGTGCTGGGAGCGGTATGTGTCCACCATTGGCCTCCATGTCACTCCCTCGCAGGTCTGGGCCAAGATTCGACGCGTCTACGGCTATCGGCCACCTGCCAGCGTCCCTGCGCTCTCACTGAATGGAGCAGTTTGTACTGACTCCGACGTCATTGCCAATCACTTAGCAGAGCATTTTGCTATGAGTTCCGCTTCTGCGAATTACCCCCAGGCCTTCCGCTCCATTAAAGAGCGGATGGAACGTCGGAGCCTTTCGTTTCGCACCAACCACCCAGAATCTTACAATGCTCCATTTAGTGAGTGGGAATTTCGCAGTGCCCTCGCTGCTTGCCCTGATACCGCTCCTGGGCCAGATGGCATCCACTGTCAGATGCTGAAACACCTTTCAGTGGACTGCCAGCGGCGCCTTCTCGATCTTTACAACCGTCTTTGGGTCGAGGGGGAGTTTCCGTCGCAATGGCGGGAAGGCATTGTCATCCCCGTTTTGAAACCTGGAAAGAACCCTCTGGAGGTGGACAGCTACCGTCCCATTAGCCTCACCAACGTTCTTTGCAAGTTGCTTGAACGGATGGTGAGCCGGCGCTTGCATTGGGTACTGGAGTCTCGGGGCCTTCTGGCTCCGTCTCAGGGTGGGTTCCGTAAAGGCCGCTCCGCCACCGACAATCTGGTGAGCCTGGAGTCGGCCATCCGTACTGCCTTTTCCCGCCGTCAGCACCTGGTCGCTGTCTTTTTCGACATGCGGAAGGCGTACGATACGACGTGGCGTCATCACATTCTTTCTACGCTCCATGGATGGGGTCTTCGGGGTCCTCTGCCGATTTTTATCCGCAATTTTCTGTCGTGTCGTACCTTCCGCGTGCAAGTCGCGGCCTCGTATAGTTCCTCCCACGTCCAGGAGAACGGTGTGCCACAGGGCTCTGTTTTAAGTGTCTGTCTGTTTTTAATAGCCATTAACGGGCTTGCTGCGGCCGTGGGAAATTCTGTCTCCGCTTCCCTGTATGCTGACGACTTCTGCCTTTATTACAGCTCTACTGGCATTGCAGCTGTTGAACGTCAGCTACAGGGCGCTATCCGTAAGGCGCAGTCTTGGGCTGTAGCGCATGGGTTTCAGTTTTCGGCAGCCAAGACCTGCGTTATGCATTTGTGCCGGTGCCGAACAGTCCATCCTGAGCCGCGGCTTTATCTTGCCGACGAACTCCTTGCTGTGGTGGAGACCCACAGGTTTTTGGGGGTGGTGTTCGATGCCCGGTTGACTTGGCTGCCTCATATCCGGCAGCTGAAACAGACGTGTTGGCGGCATCTAAACGCTCTGCGATGCTTGAGCAACACCCACTGGGGCGCCGACCGCTCTACACTGTTGCGGCTCTACCAGGCGTTAATCCAGTCCCGTCTGGATTATGGGAGCCTGGCTTATGGCTCAGCATCTCCATCTGCGTTACGGGTGCTGGACCCGATTCTCCACAGCGGGATACGCCTTGCCACTGGTGCTTTCCGCACCAGCCCTGTGGACAGCGTACTAGTGGAGGCAGGTGTACCTCCGCTGCGGTTCCGACGCCAACGTTTGCTGGCCGCTTATGCTGCCCATGTTCTAAGCTCGCCCGGGCATCCAAACTATCGTCTCCTGTTCCCGAGGTCGGTCGTCCGTATGCCAGAACGTCGGCCCCGGTCTGGTTGTACAATAGCGGTCCGCGTCAAGGAGCTTCTCTCAGGGCTCCAGGGTTTCACTGTTCCACCTCCTTTCCGGGCTACTTTGCATACACCCCCATGGTGTGTTCGTCGCCCTTGCCTTCGGCTGGACCTGGCACAGGGCCCGAAGGACTCAGTCCCTCCAGAGGCCTTCCGCCGCCGCTTTTATTCTATCCTGGCCACGTATCAGGGCTCTGGTATTGTCTACACTGACGGTTCGATGGTTGCTGGTCGTGTCGGGTATGCGCTCACTCTAGGGGACCGTTCCGAACAACGTTCCTTGCCGGATGGCTGCAGCGTTTACACTGCTGAACTGGTCGCCATCTTTCGTGCCCTGGAGTATATCCGCTCCTGCTCAGGTGAGTCCTTCGTTATCTGTAGCGATTCCCTGAGCGGTTTACGAGCTCTCGACCAGTGTTTCCCTCGTTCTCGTTTGGTGATGGCTATCCACGAGTCTCTGCATACTCTCGCCTGTTGCGGCCGCTCTGTGGTCTTTGTGTGGACCCCCGGTCATGTCGGTATCCCGGGTAACGAACATGTTGACCGCCTGGCGAAAGAGGCCACCAGCAAGCCAGCTCTGGACCTTGGCCTCCCTGAGACTGATTTGCGGGCAGTCTTCCGCCGCAAAATCTTGGCGCTATGGGACGTGGAATGGCGCGAACTGACAATGTCCAATAAACTCCGTGCTGTCAAGGAGACGACGGCTGTGTGGCGATCATCCCTGCGAGCCACTCGCAGGGACTCGGTAGTTCTTTGCCGGCTCCGCATTGGCCACTCCCGGCTGACACACAGTTATTTACTGCGCAGGGAGGACCCTCCTGTATGTCGCTGCGGGGCGGCTTTGACAGTGGCCCACATTCTGTTGGCCTGCCCCCTTTTAGCTGTGGTCAGGCAGACATTTGCGCTGCCTGATACGCTCCCTGCCCTTTTAAGAGACGCCCCCGCTATGGCTGACTTAGTTTTACGTTTTATTCGGGCAGGGGGATTTTATCATTTAATCTGAGTGTTTCTGTTTTCTTTTATTGTTTTGTGTTGATTCTGGCCTTTGGCCTATGATTTTACACTGATTTTTTAATGTGTTTCTAAGTGGTTGGCTTTTCCTTTTTTTATTTCTATGGTCGGCCAACCACCGTCATTCTCTATGTGGTTTTCGTTCGTTTTGTCTTGTCTTTGTCTCAGTCTCTTCTGTTCTGTATCGTCTGTGATCGCTTCTGTTCCTCGTTTTTATTCTCTGTGGGTGTTCTTTGTCTTTGGAAAAAGGGACCGATGACCATAGTAGTCTGGTCCCTTTAATCCCCCAACCAACCAACCAACCATTTTGGGCGGATTTGGGAGTTACAGTATTCAGTCTCGCTACGACAACCTTGTGTTCACTAATCCCTGCATTCGTTTTGATGTTAATTATTAACTCAGGATTATTTGTTGCCCAGAGATCAAGTGTTTCCACAACCGTTTACTATTCCAGTGAGGCATGAACTAATTGCTTGAAACAATTTTCAGAGAATTAGAAAAATTTCGGATGATGTTTCAGTCGTACCTCCGGATTTAAACATATTTTCACCAACATATCGAGGATACATTGAAGTCACCACCAACTATAACTGTGAGTCGGGTACTCGTTTGAAATTACTCAAGTTTTCGTTGAATCTTCCAGCAGTTGTATCATCAGTTGGGAGGTCCGTAAAAGGATGTAATTATTATTTTATTCTGATGGCTAAAAATGACCTCATCCCATACTGACGGCAACTATCTACTTCAATTTCGCTATAAGACAAACTACTTCTAACAGTAGGAAACACTCCACCGCCTACCTTATTTAGCCTATCCTTAACACCGTTAGGTCCTTACAAAAATTTCCGTTGATCTTATCTCCAGCTTCAGCTAGCTTTCAGCGAACAGAACGGTTTGGGCATCAGCGCTTTCTACTAGAGGTTGCAGCTCTGGCAATTTTCCAACACAGATACGACAATTTACACCTGTTATACTGTTGGTACCTATATCAATGTTCTTTCTGTATTCGACCTGCAATCTTTGAGACTGAAGCTCTTTCTGCGTTTCCCTGAGATCTTTTAACCTAAAAAAAAACCCAGTCCACGCTATACAGCCCCCGCTTCACGTGTAGACACCTTCTGCGTATAATGTTCTCCTGGCCTATTTAGCCTAACCCAAAACTCCACCACCCTCTGGCGCAAGTCGAGGAATCTGCAGCTTACACGGTCGCAAAAACGTCTGGACCTCTGATTCAGACCCACCGTTGGGCTCTGTCCAGATGTCCGCAATTGGTCCTGTCGACTATGCTGCAAACGGTGAAGTCAGCTTTCTACTCGCAAGCAAGACTGGCAGCCTTAACCACTTCTGATAGTCGTTGAAACTAGAGAGAATCTCTTCTGATCCAAAGCGACGGACATCATTGGTACCGATATGAGCTACCACCTGCAGTTGGCTGCACCCTACGCTCTTCATGACATCTGGAAGGACCGGTTCCACATGTGGAATGATCCCATCCGTTATGCAGATGGAGTGCAAATTGCCTTTCTTCCACTCCCTGGAAGCTACGTCCCTAAGAGACCCCATAATGAGCCTAACATTGGAGCTAGCAGCTACCAATAATGACACCGTCTGTGACTGCCCGGATCTTGTAGGCTGAGAGGTTTCCTCTGAAACACGACAAGCGACTGTGTCTGGTTGATGGACCTTGTCAGCCACAGGTAGGACCTGGAACCTGTTTGGCAGACTGAGGAGGCCTTACGTTCTGTCCCGCGAGAAGTCTTTCTTAGCTTGCCACACTCAGTCTACTTCCCACTGATCACGAGCGAGTGCTCAACGTGAAGAACTGTGTTCAATAAAATAGATTAACACGCAGAGAATCAAAAACTAAACTACTGAAGTACGTAGAAGAAACAATAAAATTCTCTCCTGGCGAGGCAGTCGTAAAATGTCTCAAACTAGTTTACTTCCCTGTTGCTTCACTGTCTTGGCCGGCGACTGCTGCCAGACCCTATGGCAACTAGTTTGTCCCTGCTTCGTTTTGGTGCTGCTCAAAAATTTTTTAAAATTACCTTATCTTGTTACGGAGGTTTTTAACCTTTTTATTGATTTCTTAATCAAGCACGATTCTTATAAAGCAGATCACGCTAGTCTAGATCCTGGCATTCAACACTTTTTTCTTCTTTGTGTTATCGTTGCTCGTCATCATTTATAACTTTTAATGGCTACTATCTTGAATCCGCTTTGCAACCATTAACGTGCTACTTTCAGTGGACAACATTGGCACTAATAATAGTTTCTACGAATTCACTTTGGTTTTACCACATTGTACGGATTAACCAGCCTTCATCACCGTAGCTATCATTCTGTTTGTCTAATATCTGTGGATGCGCATGCACGCTGCACATTGCCCCTGTCTCCCTGTTGCCGTCTGGAGTTTCCGCAGTTTACGCTGCCTGTTAGTGCACAAACCAGGTAGCGAACTTGCTACAGATAAGTTCAGCCTCTTGACATACGGCTTCGCAATCCATTGCTTTCTGCCGATTGAGCAGTTCGGTAGGACACGATATTTAGCTAGGTTTCACTTCATGTCAATTTCTTGCTAGGCTTTAAAATAGTTTTATATTGGATTTTTTCGAGGGATTAGCTACAGCTTAAGATTGAAGAACTGAGTCTTTGCCAGTGTGTTTTCAATCTATTTTAGGCAAATGAAAGTCCGTTATCCGCCCAAATTTCGTATCATCCAGTAGATGATCATATATGGTCTGTGCTTTGATCACTATTTTGGTGTACGGGGATCCCGCTAGCTCACCACATACTGTTACTCCTAGTTAGTGGAATTTTAGTATTTTAGCTGCCTCGTAGTCTCTTTAGGAATTTCTTTTTATTAGATTTCGTCCTTTATAGGTATCACGGGAGCGTTCTTTGTTTTTTTGTATTTAGCGTCTGCTACTTGGCGAAAATTTTCTGACTACAAACGCTGGGTCATCCCATTCTCTCTTCCCGATCGGAACATGACTTGATTTTGTAAGTATGTTCATCCCGCGTATACTTTTCGTTTTAGTTATGTTATCTTGCCTTACATGAGTCGTTGCCTGACCGTTTGCACATATCGCACCTGATGAGACAGCTAAAATGTTGCGAAACCGGTCGTGTCAGAAAGAAAGGACTTACAGCAAAAGCGGTCTTACCTTTTCAGAATGAATATTAATACTGGGCTTTTGATAATACTTCAGTTAATTTGATTTCAGCTACTGATTTTTTTGTTTGGTAGAATAATTCTGCAACAGATAAACTACGTAATGCAGTATGAGTAAGATTCTATCGACTGCGGCACTATAAAAGTTCAGTAGAATACTAGTTCCTGGGTACATAACCATGTTGTACTTTGGAAGATTTTTTCAAACTTGGAAAAACTTAACTTTTCCTGATATTTATCTAATTTCAGAATAATACTGCAACACAGAAAAACTGAATGGTATGGTTTCAAGATGGAATAAAAAATATTAAACTTCTGTTAGAGGAAGCGGTACAAATGAGGAACATGTGTAGTAATATGAAATACTATGGTTTCTCGCCTTATAAATGCTGTACCCTGGAGAGCTGCTTGAAACTATATCAGCAACTGATGACAGCTTTGAGATGCAGTCATATTGCAGCTGGCAGAAATTGGGAGTGAGTGAAGCTGTTTTAACAAGTTCAGTAGGAGAAATAATTGTTGCAGGTTGGTGGTTCACAGTTCCATGTTTCTCATAATTCACAAATTATTAATATATTTTCTGAACAGACGTTTAGCTAATACATTAAGCTATAAAATGGCGTGTTTGTTATCTATTTAAATTTAATTTTCTATTTTATTTTCGTTTTTGAATTTCAAGGTGGCTGTGTCGCTAATGTGGAATACTAGTATTCCACATCTGTAGCCTAGTGTTCTGTATTTGTACCATACTTTCACAGCCTGTTTTATTTATAGATATTGCTTCAGAAATGACTTTACAAGCTCGAAAGCGGTAGGGATGAGATTACTATGCATACAGAAATTAAAAATATTGGGCTTCCTACAGGCGGCAAAAACTTTCCAAGTTCCCAGGACCACTCTATTTAGGTTAGTAAAATCAGATATACCAGGTGATGTAGCCACCAAGACCAAGCTTGGGCGAAAAGCTGTTCTATGTACTGAATAAGGACAATACTTGATTGAATATACCATGAAAATTGAAAGCAAATTTTTTTTGTTTACCTGAAACGATCTCCAACAGATAGCATTTGGGTTTGCTGCAGCTAATAATATCCTGAATTCATTTTTGGGTGAATGGGCTGGGAGAGAGTGGTTACACCTTTCCTTGAAGCCCTAGAAAAAGGATATTCACATTCGAAAACCCACAGCAACCTCATTTAAGACTTCTAGGTTTAACAAGAGGTAATGTGGAAATATTTTTTCTCTCTTCTTTCACAACAAACTGCTTTCCACCAGACAGTATATACAATGTCGACGAGACTGGTCTAAGCATTGTGCAGAGCAGAATTCCCCACGTCGTTGCAAGAAGTGGAAAGCGAAAAGTAGCAGTAATCTTTCCTGCAGAGACTGAATCACTTGTGACATTGCCGCCTGCGTGAGTGCCACACGAAATTTTATTCTGCCCATGATGCTATTCCCTCCTGAGAACTGTAGCAGTCAGGTAATGAGAGGTGGATCACCTAGACCCTTTCTTGTATGTCATCTCTATGGATGGATTTAATGCCAACTCTTCATTGATTGGTTTCAACACATGCTGGGAAAGGTGAAGATAATGGCATAATCACCTGTTCTTCTGATTCTGGAATGGCATTATAGCCACTCCAGAAATCTGGAGGTTATAAATTTCTCACGCAAAAACCATGTTAGCATCTTGTCTGCCTCCCATGCCTCCCACAAGATGTAACTGCTGAATAGAACTTCCATGATTCGTTTGAAAGCCTATTACTCAGAGCAGGTACGCTTGTGGATAAGGGAAAAGGCACGTTCAGTAACAAACAAGAACATCGCCGAACTGTTTGGGAAGGCCTGAGACAGTAGTAAGTGGGATTAGAGTGACAGGAATATATCCGTTAAACCCTCATATTTTCAGGGATGCAGATTTCATTGCTAGCAATAAAGAATAACAGAGGTTGTAAGCAATGATCCAGTCCAATCTGCAGGAATTGTAGCTTCTAAAAATGGAAAGGCTAACATTGAAGTCGGGACAGGAAAATCTTCCGCCATGTCTGAAATTAAACAGTGGCAGATGTCAAATAAAGAGGAGGCCAGGCACTAATGAAAACGTCAGGTTCTTCAGCAGTCCTAACCTCGTTTCCATACAAGAGATCTCTTGAAGTATCGAGAACAGCATCAAATAAAACTGAGACAAAGAAGCAGAGGCCACCAAAGCCTAGGAATCAAAAATCATCTGATTCTGAGGATGATTTTAGTGAGATGATTCGTCTACCGTCAGTAGCGTTCCGGACAACGGTGTACCCAGAATGTAGATGCTGATTCCCTCTTTTACTCAGGTAAATTTTTGAAGGACAAGTCAGGGGAAAAATGGATAATGTGTCTAACGTGCAGAATGTGGGCACACACTGAATGTGCAGGTTCTGATAAGGGACGATATGTATGTGACTTCCGCAAGTGAAATTACTTAGAGTAAGGAGTTTAATGACTGAAAATACTATATTTCGTGTGTTTTTTCTGTTGTAGTAGTATGTGTTAGTTTCTTCTTTGACAATAAATTTTTAGATTTTCCATTATTTGTTTTAACTTCAACAAAATGAAACGAATGAATTGTTCCTAATTTTTAGTCTATAATCCGAAGAGACAGAAACGTCAAACTTTGTGTTAAGCCTAATTACGAAATGTTCGTCACGTAGTACGTGTTCTAAAATAAAAGAACCATTAAAATATATCCCAAAGTATGTGCTACGGGTAGTTTGTTTGCTTAATTTGAATAACTGAGAAATTTATGAAAGAAAAGCAAAATAGTATTCCTTATTTGTACCACTTCGTCTACTATTCTGGCTAGAAGCGAAAGTCTGAAAAATTTTCCAATGTAAAACACGCTTCCTTAGAGCAGGACAAGCTGCGGACAGGATCGCTTTTCCAGTTCTTTTCTTTAAGCTTTGCTATATGGTTACTCTCAATTTTCGAGACGGCATCCAGGATTTCTAATTTTATTAATCAAGGAAGGCCGACAGTCCACCTATTCTAATGATTCTCAATTATCCGCAGGGACGAGAAGAGAAGCAGCAAAGTATGGAGATGACCGAAATCTGTCCAGCGTCAGCTCACGGGTAATGAATGCAGACCAGTGTTTGAAGGTAGACGAAGGCACCGAGGATACGACGAAAATATATCGGAACAATGTTACAGGAACAGTATGAAACAAATAGTTCGTGAAAAGCGTAAACAGCACAATTTCCCTACGTAAATTCGTAGCTTTTTTCATGCTGACAAGAGAAGACTTCTTCCTGGTCCGAAATAACTTCGGCCGATGCTGAGTGTATTGGCGCCACAGCAGCAATATGCAGGATGTGCGGGCTAAGAGCTGATGTAATTAGCACTGGCACTGCGGGCGGCGGGCAAACGGGCGCCTACCGAGCAGATGCTAGCCCTGCTGTCGACACACGATTAGACGTCAGTAATTCCGCCCACCGTCTGAAAACAGGAGACACCCGCACACTGCTGGAGAAGCAGCTCGTACATTACACAGCAGCCGCTTGCTGGACAGTAAGGCCACGCCATATTCAACGACGAGGTCGAGATGAAATGACTGCTGTATGTGTAAAGCAAGTATCACTCCCAGGTGAATGAACATACATCTACCCATGGCTATTCGAGACACTAAAAACAGCAACCACAACTTCATGCGTAACTTCCTTGTGGAATTAAGTTCTGACGTAATATCGAGTTTCTCTAAACCACATGTACCGAGAGAAACATTCTTAATCGAGGAGACTGCGCAGTCGTTAGCACAATGGCCTCGCACTGGGAGGAAGACGGTTCAAATCCTGGTCCGGCCATTCAGATTTAGGTTGCCATGTTAAAATGTGTGTGAATTCCTAAGGGACCAAACTGCTGAGGTCATCGGTTACACACTACTAAAACTAACTTCTGCTAAGAACAAACACCCCCCCCCCCCCATGCCTGAGGGAGGACTCGAACCTCAGGCGAGAGCGGCCACGCAGTCCGTGACACGGCACTTCAAACCACGCGGCCACTAGCGCGTAGGTTGCCCTGATTTCCCTAAATAACTTAAGGCAAATGCAGGAGTGGTTCCTTTGAAAGGACACTGCCGATTTCACTTCCCATCCTTCCCTAATCTGAGCCTGTGCTACACCTCTAATGAGCTCGTTGTCGACGGAATGTTAAATACTAATCTCCCTTCTTCAAACAGTCTGAGTAAGCTGCTGTTTAGATCATCAACTCTGTCTGGTTTGATGAAATTCTTCCTTCCTGTCGTTTGACAGTTCTCCTCTTCAGTTCAACGTAACTCCTACATGCAACAATATCAGCCATCTGTGTTATGTACACAAATATAGGCCAGCCCCTGCGATTCTATCCTTAAAATAAAATTTTTAGTAACGATCGGTGCTGTAAACGTACCCCTCTATCTTAATTCTTCGATACACTATGTTTTTAATGCAGAATTTTTTCTGGTTAGCTCTTTGGAGGACGAACTCATTCCTTGCTCTGTAAATCAATCTGATCCCGGCAATCTCCTGACAGATCGCGTATTAAGGCTTCTAATCCTAATGGCTATAGCTTGAACAGGGCAGTGACCAATGATTAAAATATATAATTTTGAAAGAAAATAACTATTACTACTTTAGGATTGAGAAATCCATCTTTAGATGGCTCCATACACAATCTTATTCTGCTTAGACCTCGTTTTGAAATATATGATCAACTGACACACATTTTTAGTTGAGAAATAGTGCTGCAAATAGTACCGAGTATAATTGGAAAGGAGCGTTCCGCGGAACTCACGGACTTTGAACGTGGTCAACGTGGGTGGGTGTCACTTGTCATAACCGTACACGAGATTTCCACACTCCTAAACATCCCTAGATCTACTGTTTCCGATGTGATAGTGAAGTGGAAACGTGAAGGGACACAAAAGCATAAAGGCCGACCTCATCCGTTGACTGACAGACCGCCGACAGTTGAAGAGGGTCGTAATGTGTAATAGGCAGACATCTATCCACACCATCACACAGGAATTCCAAACTGCATCAGTATCCGCTGCAAGTACTATGACAGTTAGGCGGGAGGTGAGAAAATTTGGATTTCATGGTCGAGCGGCTGCTCATAATGTTCACATCACGCCGGTAAATGCCAAACGACGCCTCGCTTGGTGAAAGGAGCGTAAACGTTGGACGACTGAACAATGGAAAAACGTTGTGTAGAGTGACGAATCACGGTACACGATGTGGCGATCCGATGGCAGGGTGCGGGTATGGCGAATGCCCGGTGAACGCCATCTGTCAGCGTGTGTAGTCCCAACAGTAAATTTCGGAGGAGGTGGTATTATGGTGTGGTCGTGTTTCTCATGCAGGAGGCTTGCACCCCTTATTGTTTTGCGTAGCACTATCACAGCGCAGGTCTACATTGATATTTGAAGCACCTTCTTTCTTCCCACTGTTGAAGAGCAATTCGGGGATGGCGATTGTATCTTTCAACACGATCGAGCACCTGTTCGTATAGCACGGCGTCTGGCGGAGTGGTTACACGACAATAACATCAGTGTAATGGTCTGACCTGCACGTAGTCCTAAACCTGAATCCTATAGTATACCTTTGGGATGTTTTGGAATACCGACTTCGTGCCTGGCCTCACCGACCGACATCGATACGTCTCCTCAGTGCAGCAGTACGTGAAGAATGGGCTGCCATTCCCCAAGAAACCTTCCAGCACCTGATTGAAGGTACGCCTGCGAGAGTGGAAGTTGTCATAAAGGCTAGGGGTGGGCCATCACCATCCTGAATTCCAGCATTACCGATGGAGGGCGCTACGCACTTGTAAGTAATTCCCAGCCAGGTGTCCGGATACTTTTGATCACATAGTTTGAGAGTCGCGTCATGCATTTGTAAAGTCTAGGTGTGTGTAATGCATGCGTGTATGGTGTAGCGCTACGTTTGTCTTGAACGATGATGGGGATGAGAGAAGAGAGAGGGTCAAACCCGATGCTGGCACATAGAATACTCTTCTCGAACAGTACCACGGAGGCCGCCGAGCTTAACGGATCACCATCAAAAGAGTCACAGGCTCTCACTTGATGAGACGGTGTGGGGTGCTTTCGAATTTAATCCTGGACTTTGATGAAAAGATTGTTGATCAAGAAATTTACGTTACGAACTCATCTCACCATTCCGGCCTAATACTAGAAGTGAAAATTTATTCACCACTAGGATTTTACCTCTCAGTCGACCGTCACCTCACAGGCGGGTTGTATTCATCTCATTTACATATAGGGACACCCGATAGAAAACCTTATATAAAATCGAGTAGCAAAGGATTCGAGAAATCCAACAGTAATAGAAAGATACCCATGAAAAAAGCGGAACCACAAATAGAGTACGTGTCAACTACAATGACGGAAATTTTAACTGTTACACCATGAATGGAAATTGCCTAAGCATTCTTAACAAAGATCCTGAATATTCCACCCTCCAGGAAAGCTATCACGCTTAAATCATTCTCTGAACTGAGAGATGGATAAAACCCAAAGTAGAAAGCTCCGAAATATTAAACGAGGCATAGAACATACATCGAAATATCGAAAAGACGCGTTGGACGTCATATAAGATAGTGTGGTCCTCGAAATCGACAAAACTACTTTGTCTATAGAAGTCTAAGATGAGTTTGACTGCGCACTTACTTTGATGCTACTAATTGGCCTAGTGAACTCTCGTTAGCCATTGAACATCTATGCAGGCCAAGCGATTTAGCCATAATAGTCGTACAATCGTTAAAAGAAAGCTTACCCTCAGCAGGGCGTAAATACGACGATCATGAAGTATTAGTTTCAGGTGATTTCAGCCTTCTGAGCACAGACTGGAACATCTATAGCTTCAATACAGTCCGTCTTGGGAAGTTGTTCGGATCACATTTTCCGAGAACTGTCTTCAGCAGCTAACAACCCACACGCATTGTACAAATAGCGTTCAAAAAGTTTTGCACAGTCATCTCTAATTTTTTTTTTTTTTTTGCAGGAGGGGAATGAAATTTTTAGTGAACATACTTGGAACATTTAGCTATATACTGAGCTTACTCAATGTAGCCTCCTTCAGCTGTGACGCATCTGGCCCAACGTTCTTTCCATGATGTAAATGCAGTTTGGTAAAATTCTGGGATTGACTTTTCACTGTTGCTTGACACAGGAAATAAGGTCTTTCTCACTATCAAATGTCTTACCGCGCAGGTGGGTCTTCAGACGACCAAAGAGGTAAAAATCAGACGGAGCCAAGCCTGGCTGTAGGGAGGATGAGGAACAATTTTCCAACCCATTTTCCTGATTTTCTCCTGCGTCATAAGGGCTGTATGGGGTTTGGCATTGCCATGGTGTAGTCTGAGTTGACCCTGAAGCTGTGGTCTGTGGGTCGCAGCTTGTAACGGTCCCTGTTAGTTGCGGAGCCATGTTCCAAAAAGTCAATGAAAATGACACCACATTGATCCCAGAAGAGGGAGGCCATCACCTTTCGGCCTGCTGTTCGTGAAAGTCTAGGTTTCTTCTTCCGAGGGGAACACGGTTGACGCCACTCCATGGATTGGGTTTTGCTCTCAGGTTCGGTCAAAAGAAACTGTTTCGTCCTGGGTAACGACGCCGTCAAAACACTGTTTCCACTCTTCGGTAGAGGTATTTATGAGACCCTCACATACATTCTTCCTCAACGTTTTCATTTCTCTTGTCAATAGCCTAGGCACCCCAATGTACAGATTTTTCTGTACCCCAGTGACTGTACCAGTGATACCACACTACCCAATAACAAACGAGACATCACGTGTGGTCAGACGTATCATTTTGGATGATTTGATCAATGGTCTCCTTATTCACATCACTCACTGCCGTCGATGGTGTACCGTATCGTGGATTGTCCAGTAAAGAGAAATCACCTCCTTTAAACCTTTGCAACCACCGCTAGATACTGCTGCGATCCACCTGTGTCCTCCCCATAAACAGGGAGCAACTTCCCGTGAATCGATCTAGCAGAGTCATCGCCGGTCTTGAAGAGGAACTCCATTACCGACCGTTGTCGCAACCTGGCATCTACTTCACAGTCCATTATGGCTCACCTGTAAACAAAAGAGAATACTTTTATGCACCAGCTTACAGCTAAATGTTCGAAGTATGTTCACAAATTTCATTCTCCTCCTGCAAAAAATAAAACAATTAGGCGACTGTGCAAAACTTTGTAAATATGAGGGCATGCTCAAAAGCAATGCCTCCGAATTTTTTATTCTGTTCTCAATATCGTCCGAGTTATTACATGTCATGCGTATTACACGTCAACTTTCCCGATTCACTGACATAAGTTGTGACCGTCTGCCGGCAGACAGCTCCGAACTGCAGCATCTGACATGGCGGTTTAAAACGTAACTATGTCGGTGCCTGAGAAACAGCGTGCTGTAATGTAGTTTCTAACAATGGAAACGTGTCTCAAATTGAAATTCCTCTCCTTCAGCGTTACATTGCCAGTCCAGACACGAGCACTGCGACATCTGCAACAATCCGACGCCCTGGATTCACTGTCATCGATCATCCTCTGTATACTCCCTACTGTTTCCAAACTTAAAGAACACCTTCGAGGACTTCACTCTGATAGTGATGGACGGGTGCAAGCAGAACTGAGGTTGTGACTCCCTCAACGAAGTCAAACAGTTTACAGTAAAGGTATAAAAAAACTGATCTCTCTTCGGCAGGGTGACTGTAGTGAGAAATAAATATCCAGGGATGAAAAATAAAGATGTAGACTGTTACCATTTTTTCTATTTAAGAAGCCTTAGGGGTTTTCGCATAAAACATTTGGAGGTATTTTTCATCACACCCTCGTATGTTAAAACTTGCAGCCACAAAAAGATCTGACCCTGTCGTCACTATCGTTGTAGAGGCAAGGATTAATGATCATGATGGCATCACTGCGACGGTGGTTACTAAAGTTAATAAATCCATTAAGGAGTGTGGGATAGATTTTATGGTGGAAAGGGGACGTAAGTAGTTTTTAGAATCCTACGTAGACAATGACTGGACATAACCCGTCACCCATGACTGATGTAGAGGAAGAATAGGCAAAGCTTAAACTAACCGTAAATCGTTCTGTGGAGAAGTAAGTGTTGTGAAAGTGGATTTAAAACTTTAGATCAACCGTGGTTTAATAACAAAATTCTATAAACGCTGGGGAATCAGAAATTTTGAGCTCTCGTTCAGAAAAAAAGAAAAACGCATCACGAAGAAATTATCCTACATGTACAGACAAGAAAATTATTACAATTTTAGAAAAACTGGAGGATTTATTCGACAGAAAGCAAATTAGGAAAGTCAAGAAAGCGTTGGTCCACCTCTGGCCCTTTCGCAAGCAGTTAATAGGCTTGGCGTTGATTGATAGAGCGTTAGATCGTCAAAATCCCTAGATGGTAGGAGCGCACTGTTCATAGTCCTCCAAACTTTCTCAACTGGGAAGAGATCTGGTGACCTTTCTGGCCAAGATACAGTTCTGAAAGCACAGAGATAAGCAGTTGAAACTCTCGAAGTATGCGGGAGGGCATATCCTGCTGAAACGTAAGCCTAGGATGGCTTGCCACAGAGGACAACAAAACAGGGCGTGCAATATTGATGACGTATCGCTGTGCTGTAAGGGTGCCGAGGATGGCAACCAGAGGGGTAGTGTTATGAAAGGGAATGGCACCACAGACGATCACTCCTGGTTGTCGAGGCGCATGGCGGGCGACCGACGAAAATGACCCGCTGAATTACAGTGCAATATCCTTATACTGCTTTCTTGAACATATTCTAATTGTTAAGTTGGAATATAATAAATTTCCTAGGAACGGAAATGCTTGCCTCCACAAATCAGCACAGACTTAGAAAGCATCGTCCTTGTGCCTCAAAGCTTGCTCTTATCTCACACGATGTCCTGCAAGCCATAGATGAAGTGCAGCAGGCATATTCTATTTTCCGAGATTTCCGGATAGCGTTTGACACTGGCCCACTGTAAAGCCACCGAGGGTCCGAGCGTACGGATTAGGTTTTCAGATACGAGAATGGTTCGAAGACTCTACAAGTAATAGAAGCCAGCACGCTGCCCTGAACGTCGATAGTTCTTCAGAGAAAAGGGAATCATCAGGAGTGCCTCAGGTAAATGTGATAGGACCGCTCTTGGGCTCTCTATACCCAAATTATCTGAAGGATAGCAGCAATCTGCAACTGTTTGCTGGTGACCAGTGGGCATGAAAAAGTCGTCGTTGAGTGACTGTAGGAGGATACAGGGTTGTTTAGACAGAATTTCAGTTTGTGTGATGAATGGTAGCTTGATCCAAATGTAGAAAAATAAAGGTTAACGCGGGCGAGTAAGAGAAACAACCCTGTAATGTTCGAATACACTATTAGTTATGTGTTTGACACAATAACGTCGATTAAATTTCCGGGTGTACAACTACACAGTGATATAAGGAGGAACGAGCATGTAAGGTAAGTAATATTGAAGGTAAATGGGCGACTTCGAGTTTTGGGAAAGTGTAGCTTACGCTGAGGTGTCAAGAGTGGAATACCTACAAATATAGTGTTCGACCTCCTTTCGTCCGACGTTGTGTAGCAACTCGTTGTGGCATAAACTAAGCAACTCATTGTGTCCCTTGCAGAAATACTGACACGTACTGCCGATATAGCTGTCCATAAGTACGAAAGTATTGCCGGTGCAGGATTTTGTGTACGAACTAACCTCTCGATTATGTCCCATAAATGTTCAATGGATGGTCAAATCATTCGCGAAAATAGTCCAGAATCTTCTTCAAACCAATCGCGAACAACTGCGGCCCAGTGACATGGTGCATTTTCGTTAATGAAAATACCATTGTTGTTTGGGAACATGAATTCCTTGAATGGCTGCAAATGGTCTCCAAGTAGCCAAATATGAGTTCAAATGTTCAAATGCGTGTGAAATCTTACGGGACTTAACTGCTAAGGTCATCAGTCCCTAAGCTTACACACTACTTAACCTAAATTACCCTAAGGACACACACAAACACACGCAAACACAAACACACGCAAACACAAACACACGCAAACACAAACACACGCAAACACACACACACGCAAACACACACACACGCAAACACACACACACGCAAACACACACACACGCAAACACACACACACGCAAACACACACACACGCAAACACGCAAACACGCAAACACACAAACACGCAAACACACAAACACACACACACACACACACACACGCAAACACGCACACACACACACACACACACGCAAACACACACACACACACGCAAACACACACACACACACGCAAACACACACACACACACACGCAAACACACACACACACACACGCAAACACACACACACACACACGCAAACACACACACACACACACGCAAACACACACACAGGCAAACGCAAACACAGGCAAACGCAAACACAGGCAAACGCAAACACAGGCAAACGCAAACACAGGCAAACGCAAACACAGGCAAACGCAAACACAGGCAAACGCGCGCAAACACAGGCAAACGCGCGCAAACACAGGCAAACGCGCGCAAACACAGGCAAACGCGCGCAAACACAGGCAAACGCGCGCAAACACAGGCAAACGCGCGCAAACACAGGCAAACGCGCGCAAACACAGGCAAACGCGCGCAAACACAGGCAAACGCGCGCAAACACAGGCAAACGCACGCAAACACAAACATGCCCGAGGGAGGACTCGAACCTCCGCCGGGATCAGCCGCACAGTCCAGGACTGCAGCGCCTTAGACCACGAATGTGTGTACCTAGTCAATGATCGGTTCAGTTGAACCAGAGGACACAGTCCTCGGTCTTTAAGTAAAGGCTTTCGGCGACTGTGCTTTCCGTGGTGAAAGGTGATGCCTCAAAATTTGTATTCTTGGCACACACGTGACAATGTGGATATCGGAATACTGAATTACCTTACGATTCCCGAAATGGACAGTCCCATGCGTCTAGCTCCAACTATCATTCCATTCAAAGTCTGTTAATTCCCTTCGTACGCCCATAATTACGTCGGAAACCTTTCCACATGAATGATGTCAGTGCAAATGGCAAATGACGGTTCCGCAACTGATATGCCCTTTTATACCTTATGTAAGCGATACTATTGCCATCTGTATACGTGCATATTGCTACCACATGACTTTAGTCAATTCAGTGTTGTTTAAAGAAGACGGAGTATAGAACACTAGCGCGATTCATTCTTGACTACCGTTCGAATGTATGGAATCCTCACCACGTCAGATTAAATGAAGACATCGATGCAATTTAGAGACGTGCTGCTAGATTTGTTATCGGTAAGTGCGATCAACACGGGATTATTAGAGAGAGGCTTCGTGATCTGAAATGAGAATGCGTGGAGGAAGGCGACGTTCTCTTCGTGAAACGCATGAGAAAATTTGGAGAACCTGCAATTGTTGCTGACTGCAGAAAGATTCTACTGTTGCCAACGAACATTTAACGTAAAGACCGTGAAGACAAGAGAAGGGAAATTAGGGCTCGTAAGGAGGCATATAGATAGACTTTTTCTCCGCTCCATTTGCAAATGGAACAGGAAAGGTTCAAATGGCTCTGAGCACTATGGGACTTAACATCTGTGGTCATCAGTCCCCTAGAACTTAGAACTACTTAAACCTAACTAACCTAAGGACATCACACACATCCATGAACGAGTCAGGATTCGAACCTGCGACCGTAGCAGTCCCGCGGTTCCGGACTGAGCGCCTGAACCGCTAGACCACCGCGGCCGGCAACAGGAAAGGAAGTGACTAGTAGTAGACTAGATAAGATTAATACTTGTTCCAGAGATCATGAATACGACACTTCGTAATGATGTGGAACGTGTCAGGTTAATAAAAGATGTGTAAAAGATATTACAGTATACAAAATATTGCATGACACTAATGTCTAAGTTGTTTTTCTTCCCTTAACTTATATCTAAAAATTCAGCCAATGAGTAGGAGTTGTCATCTAGAAATTCTTTTAATTTGTTTTTAAATGTTACTTGGCTATCTGTCAGGAATTTGATGCTGTTTGGTAGGTGACCAAAGACTTTCGTGGCAGCATAATTTACCCCTTTCTGTGCCAAAGTCAGATTTAGCCCTGCATAGTGGAGATAATCCTTTCTCCTGGTGTTATAGGTATGCACACTGCTATTACTTTTGAACTGGGTTGGATTATTAACAACAAATTTCATAAGTGACTATATATATACTGTGAGGTTCTACATCTACATTTATACTCCGCAAGCCACCCAACGCTGTGTGGCGGAGGGCACTTTACGTGCCACTGTCATTACCTCCCTTCCCTGTTCCAGTCGCGTATGGTTCGCGGGAAGAACGACTGTCTCAAAGCCTCCGTGCGCGCTCTAATCTCTCTAATTTTACATTCGTGATCTCCTCTGGAGGTATAAGTAGGGGGAAGCAATATATTCGATACCTCATCCAGAAACGCACCCTCTCGAAACCTGGCGAGCAAGCTACACCGCGATGCAGAGCGCCTCTCTTGCAGAGTCTGCCACTTGAGTTTGTTAAACATCTCCGTAACGCTATCACGGTTACCAAATAACCCTGTGACGAAACGCGCCGCTCTTCTTTGGATCTTCTCTATCTCCTCCGTCAACCCGGTCTGGTACGGATCCCACACTGATGAGCAATACTCAAGTATAGGTAGAACGAGTGTTTTGTAAGCCACCTCCTTTGTTGATGGACTACATTTTCTAAGCACTCTCCCAATGAATCCCAACCTGGTACCCGCCTTACCAACAATTAATTTTATATGATCGTTCCACTTCAAATCGTTCCGCACGCATACTCCCAGATATTTTACAGAAGTAACTGCTACCAGTGTATGTTCCGCTATCATATAATCATACAATAAAGGATCCTTCTTTCTATGTATTCGCAATACATTACATTTGTCTATGTTAAGGGTCAGTTGCCACTCCCGGCACCAAGTGCATATCCGCTGCAGATCTTCCTGCATTTCGTTACAATTTTCTAATGCTGCAACTAATCTGTATACTACAGCAATATCCGCGAAAAGCCGCATGGGACTTCGGACACTATCTACTACGTCATTTATATATATTGTGAAAAGCAATGGTCCCATAACACTCCCCTGTGGCACGCCAGAGGTTACTTTAACGTCTGTAGAAGTCTCTCCATTGAGAACAACATGCTGTGTTCTGTTTGCTAAAAACTCTTCAATCCAGCAACACAGCTGGTCTGATATTCCGTAGGCTCTTACTTTGTTTATCAGGCGACAGTGCGGAACTGCATCGAACGCCTTCCGGAAGTCAAGAAAAATAGCATCTACCTGGGAGCCTGTATCTAATATTTTCTGGGTCTCATGAACAAATAAAGCGAGTTGGGTCTCACACGATCGCTGTTTCCGGAATCCATGTTGATTCCTACATAGTAGATTCTGGGTTTCCAAAAACGACATGATACTCGAGCAAAAAACATGTTCTAAAATTCTACAACAGATCGACTTTAGAGATATAGGTCTATAGTTTTGCGCATCTGCTCGACGACCCTTCTTGAAGACTGGGACTACCTGTGCTCTTTTCCAATCGTTTGGAACCTTCCGTTCCTCTAGAGACTTGCGGTACTCGGCTATTAGAAGGGGGGCAAGTTCTTTCACGTACTATGTGTAGAATCGAATTGGTATCCCTCAGGTCCAGTGGACTTCCCTCTGTTGAGAGATTCCAGTTGCTTTGCTATTCCTTCGACACTTATTTCGATGTCAGCCATTTTTTCGTTTGTGCGAGGATTTAGAGAAGGAACTGCAGTGCTGTCTTCCTCTGTGAAACAGCTTTAGATAAAGGTGTTTAGTATTTTAGCTTTACGCGAGTCATCCTCTGTTTCAATGCCATCATCATCATCCCGGAGTGTGTGGATATGCTGTTTCGAGCCACTTACTGATTTAACGGAAGACCAGAACTTCCTAGGATTTTCTGTCAAGTCGGTACATAGAATTTTACTTTCGAATTCACTGAACGCTTCACGCATAGCCCTCCTTACGCTAACTTTGACATCGTTTAGCTTCTGTTTGTCTGAGAGGTTTTGGCTGCGTTTAAACTTGGAGTGGAGCTCTCTTTGCTTTCGCAGTAGTTTCCTAACGTTGTTGTTGTACCACGGTGGGTTTTTCCCGTCCCTCACAGTTTTACTCGGCACATACCTGTCTAAAACGCATTTTACGATTGCCTTGAACTTTTTCCATAAACACTCAACATTGTCAGTGTCGGAACAGAAATTTTCGTTTTGATCTGTTATGTAGTCTGAAATCTGCCGTCTATTACTCTTGCTAAACAGATAAACCTTCCTCCCTTTTTTATATTCCTACTATCTTCCATATTCAGGGATGCTGCAACGGCCTTATGATCACTGATTCCTTCTTCTGTACGTACAGAGTCGAAAAGTTCGGGTCTGTTTGTTATCAGTAGGTCCAAGATGTTATCTCCACGAGTCGGTTCTTTGTTTAATTGCTCGAGGTAATTTTCGGATAGTGCACTCAGTATAATGTCACTCGATGCTCTGTCCCTACCACCCGTCCTAAACATCTGAGTGTCCCAGTCTATATCTGGTAAATTGAAATCTCCACCTAAGACTATAACATGCTGAGAAAATTTGTGAAATGTATTCCAAATTTTCTCTCAGTTGTTCTGCAACTAATGCTGCTGAATCGGGAGGTCGGTAAAAGGAGCCAATTATTAGCCTAGCTCGGTTGTTGAGTGTAACCTCCACCCATAATAATTCACAGGAACTATCCACTTCTACTTCACTACAGGATAAGCTACTACTAACAGCGACGAACACTCCACCACCGGTTGCATGCAATCTATCCTTTCTAAACACCGTCTGTAGCTTTGTAAAAATTTCGGCAGAATTTATCTCTGGCTTCAGCCAGCTTTCTGTACCTATAACGATTTCAGCTTCGGTGCTTTCTATCAGCGCTTGAAATTCCGGTACTTTACCAACGCAGCTTCGACAGTTTACAATTACAATACCGATTGCTGTTTGGTCCCCGCATGTCCTGACTTTGCCCCGCACCCGTTGAGGCTGTTGCCCTTTCTGTACTTGCCCAAGGCCATCTAACCTAAAAATCCGCCCAGCCCACGCCACACAACCCCTGCTACCCGTGTAGCCGCTTGTTGTGTGTAGTGGACTCCTGATCTATCCAGCGGAACCCGAAACCCCACCAACCTATGGCGCATGTCGAGGAATCTGCAGCCCACACGGTCGCAGAACCGTCTCAGCCTCTGATTCAGACCCTCCACTCGGCTCTGTACCAAAAGTCCGCAGTCAGTCCTGTCGACAATGCTGCAGATGGTGAGCTCTGCTTTCATCCCGCTAGCGAGACTGGCAGTCTTCACCAAATCAGATAGCCGACGAAGCCAGAGAGGATTTCCTCGGATCCATAGCGACACACATCATTGGTGCCGACATGAGCGACCACCTGCAGATGGGTGCACCCTGTACCCATCATGGCATCCGGAAGGACCCTTCCCACATCTGGAATGACTCCCCCCGGTATGCACACGGAGTGCACATTGGTTTTCTTCCCCTCTCTTGCTGCCATATCCCTAAGGGGCCCCATTACGCGCCTGACATTGGAGCTCCCACCTACCAGTAAGCCCACCCTCTGCGACCGCCCGGATCTTGCAGTGAGGATCTTACTGTGAGGACCCGTAGATCCTTAAATAGATGTCTGCAGGATGACCGTGGGTGGGCTCTACCAACTATTTTGATTAAACGTTTTTGAGCAATGAATACTTTTCTACTCAACGATGAATTACCCCAGAATATCATGCCATACGAAAGCAGTGAATGAAAGTAGGCATAGTAAGCTAATTTACTGACATTATCACCAAAATTTGCAATAACCCTAATAGCATACGTAGCTGAACTCAGACGTCTCAGCAGACCATCAATGTGTTGCTTCCAGTTTAACCTCTCATCAATACACACACCCAAAAGTTTTGAAAATTCTACCTTAGCTACAGACTTCTGTTCAGAGTCTATATTTATTACTGGAGTTGTGCCATTTACTGTACGGAACTGTATATACTGTGTTTTATCAAAATTTAAAGAGAGTCCGTTCGCTGAGAACCACTTAATAATTTTGTGAAAAACATCATTTACAATTACATCGATTAGTTCTTAGTTTTTGGATGTTATTACTATACTTGTATCATCAGCAAAAAGAACTAACTTTCCGTCTTCATCAATGTGGAATGGTGTCATTAGTGTATATCAAGAACAGTAAAGGACCTAAGAATATGGAAGTTAGTAGGAATATAAAAAAGGGAGGAAGGTTTATCTGTTTAGCAAGAGTAATAGAAGGCAGATTTCAGACTACATAACAGATCAAAACGAAAACTTTTGTTCCGACACTGACAATGTTGAGTGTTTATGGAAAAAGTTCAAGGCAATCGTAAAATGCGTTTTAGACAGGTACGTGCTGAGTAAAACTGTGAGGGACGGGAAAAACCCACCGTGGTACAACAACAAAGTTAGGAAACTACTGCGAAAGCAAAGAGAGCTTCACTCTAAGTTTAAACACAGCCAAAACCTCTCAGACAAACAGAAGCTAAACGATGTCAAAGTTAGCGTAAGGAGGGCTTGACAGAAAATCATAGGAAGTTCTGGTCTTCCGTTACATCAGTAAGTGGCTCGAAACAGCATATCCACACACTCCGGGATGATGATGGCATTGAAACAGAGGATGACTCGCGTAAAGCTAAAATACTAAACACCTTTTTCCAAAGCTGTTTCACAGAGGAAGACCGCACTGCAGTTCCTTCTCTAAATCCTCGCACAAACGAAAAAATGGCTGACATCGAAATAAGTGTCGAAGGAATAGCAAAGCAACTGGAATCTCTCAACAGAGGGAAGTCCACTGGACCTGAGGGATACCAATTCGATTCTACACATAGTACGTGAAAGAACTTGCCCCCCTTCTAATAGCCGAGTACCGCAAGTCTCTAGAGGAACGGAAGGTTCCAAATGATTGGAAAAGAGCACAGGTAGTCCCAGTCTTCAAGAAGGGTCGTCGAGCAGATGCGCAAAACTATAGACCTATATCTCTAAAGTCGATCTGTTGTAGAATTTTAGAACATGTTTTTTGCTCGAGTATCATGTCGTTTTTGGAAACCCAGAATCTACTATGTAGGAATCAACATGGATTCCGGAAACAGCGATCGTGTGAGACCCAACTCGCTTTATTTGTTCATGAGACCCAGAAAATATTAGATACAGGCTCCCAGGTAGATGCTATTTTTCTTGACTTCCGGAAGGCGTTCGATGCAGTTCCGCACTGTCGCCTGATAAACAAAGTAAGAGCCTACGGAATATCAGACCAGCTGTGTTGCTGGATTGAAGAGTTTTTAGCAAACAGAACACAGCATGTTGTTCTCAATGGAGAGACGTCTACAGACGTTAAAGTAACCTCTGGCGTGCCACAGGGGAGTGTTATGGGACCATTGCTTTTCACAATATATATAAATGACGTAGTAGATAGTGTCCGAAGTCCCATGTGGCTTTTCGCGGATGATGCTGTAGTATACAGAGAAGTTGCAGCATTAGAAAATTGTAACGAAATGCAGGAAGATCTGCAGCGGATAGGCACTTGGTGCAGGGAGTGACAACTGACCCTTAACATAGACAAATGTAATGTATTGCGAATACATAGAAAGAAGGATCCTTTATTGTATGATTATAGGATAGCGGAACAAACACTGGTAGCAGTTACTTCTGTAAAATATCTGGGAGTATGCGTGCGGAACGATTTGAAGTTGAACGATCATATAAAATTAATTGTTGGTAAGGCGGGTACCAGGTTGAGATTCATTGGGAGAGTCCTTAGAAAATGTTGTCCATCAACAAAGGAGGTGGCTTACAAAACACTCGTTCGACCTATACTTGAGTATTGCTCATCAGTGTGGGATCCGTACCAGATCGGGTTGACGGTGGAGATAGAGAAGATCCAAAGACGAGCGGCGCGTTTCGTCACAGGGTTATTTGGTAACCGTGATAGCGTTACGGAGATGTTTAACAAACTCAAGTGGCAGACTCTGCAAGAGAGGCGCTCTGCATCGCGGTGTAGCTTGCTCGCCAGGTTTCGAGAGGGTGCGTTTCTGGATGAGGTATCGAATATATTGCTTCCCCCTACTTATACCTCCAGAGGAGATCACGAATGTAAAATTAGAGAGATTAGAGCGCGCACGGAGGCTTTGAGACAGTCGTTCTTCCCGCGAACCATACGCGACTGGAACAGGAAATGGAGGTAATGACAGTGGCACTTAAAGTGCCCTCCGCCACACAGCGTTGGGTGGCTTGCGGAGTATAAATGTAGATGTAGACGTAGAAGACCGAACCCTGTGGGACCCCGTACTTCATAGCCCTCCAGTTTGAGGAATCAGCTATTGTTTTAACATTACATGAACCACTTATTTCAACTTTCTGCATTCTTCCAGTTAAATATGAATTAAACCATTTGTGCACTGCCCCAATCAAACCATAATGATTTAGCTTATCTAAAAGAATTCCATGATTTGCACAATCAAAGGCCTTTGACAGATCACAAAAAATACCAATGGGTGATGTCCGGTTATTCAGAGCATTTAATATTTGATCAGTGAAAGCGTATATAGCATTCTCTGTTGAAAAGCCTTTCTGAAAACCAAGCTGACATTTTGTTAGTACTTTATTTTTACAAATATGGGAGGCTACTCTTGAATACATTACTTTCTCAAAAAATTTTGATAGAGCTGTCAGAAGAGAGATTGGGCGGTAGTTGTTGACATCCGACGTATCGCCCTTTTTATACAATGGTTTTACAATGGCATATTTCAGTCTATCGGGGAAAACACCATGCTCCAAAGAGCTAATACATACGTGGCTGAGAATCCTACTTATCTGTGGGGAACAAGCTTTAAGTACCTTGCTGGAAATGCCATCAATTCCGTAAGAGCTTTTACTTTTCAGTGAGTTTATTATTTTACTGATTTCAGAGGGAGAGGTTGGTGGAATTACAGTTGTTTCAAACTGCACAGGTATGGCCTCTTCTATTAGTAGCCTTGCCTCTTCTAGTGAAGATCCAGATCCTATTTTCTCCACAACATTTAAAAAGTGATTATTGAAAATATTTTCAGTTTCTGATTGTTTGTTAGTACACTAGTCATTCAGTTTTGTGGCACTACAGTCTTCCTGTGCTCTTGGTTGCCCTGATTCCCTTTCAATAATGTTCCAAATTGCTTTAATTTTATTATCAGAGTTACTGATCTCAGACATGATACACATGCTTCTGGACTTTTTAATAACTTTTCTTAGTACTGCACAATAGTTTCTATAATATTGAACAATTTCGGGGTCTGTATTCCCTCTTGCTGTTAGATACAGTTCTCTTTTACGGTTGCAAGATATTCTTATTTCTTTAGTTAGCCAAGGTTTTTATATGTTTTCTTGGAATTATGTTTAACTATTTTCTCGGGAAAACAATTTTCAAATACCCTAAAATGTATCGTGGAATAAGTTATATTTCAAGTTTGCATCGGGTTCCTTATACACTTCATCCCAGTCTGGCTGCTGTAGGTTCGAAATGGCTCTGAGCACTATGGGACTTAACTGCTGTGGTTGTCAGTCCCCTAGAACTTAGAACTACTTAAACCTAACTAACCTAAGGACATCACACACATCCATGCCCGAGGCAGGATTCGAACCTGCGACCGTAGCAGTCACGCGGTTCCGGACGGCGCGCCTAGAACCGCGAGACCACCGCGGCCGGCAGCTGGTGTAGGCTTTCCCTAAAGTTTGCAATATGTATAATGTTAATTGAACGCACTGCTTTGAAAGTCTGATTTGATATACTGCATGGAGCTATGTCATGTACTGTAACTATCTGTGCACCATGATCTGAAAGACCATTCTCAACAGAATAAGCTATTATGTCCTTAAACTTATCTTGGTCTATAAAAAAGTTATCTATCAATGTACTGCTGTTCTTTGTTATCCGAGTAGGAAAATCAATGACGGAGCTCAAATTGAAGGAACTGAGTAATACTACAAGGTCAGTCTTCCTATTACACTTTCAGGGAATCAACATTGAAATCCCCACAAATGATAATTTGCTTGCCCCTGTCTGACAGATAGCACAACAAAGCATCCAAGTTTTCTAGAAATAGCTGGAAATTCCCTGAGGGGGACCTATACACTGTTACAACTATGAAAATGCCATCATTTAGTTTAAGTTCAGTGGCACATGCTTCCATATGTTGCTCTACACAAAATTTTTTAGTTTGTAAATTTTTTACACTGTGGAAGCTTTTGACATACATGGCAACTCCTCCTCTCATCATATTATCTCTACTTACATGTGCAGCTGATTTGTACCCATTGATGCTAACCTTTTGCATATCAGTGACAATGTGATGCTCAGACAGGCATAGTACATCTATTACATTCTCAATTTCTATATCTTATACACAAAGCAGAAGCTCATCAATTTTATTCTTCAATCCCCCAATATTTTGATGTAATATACTAACATTATTTTTCACTTTACTTTTGTCTGGCTGAGTTTCCCACTGGACACTGATCTTACACTAAAAAAGAGTTTCCACCATGAGATGTAGTTCCTCCCCACTTTAAATTTCCTGCTATCAGCCCAGCCAGTGTACCCTTCCCTTTCTTGCTGAGGTGTGGGCCATGTCTAGTATAGTCCCACCTACAGCGTGAATCAATAGGAACCACACCAATGTGTGACCCTGCACCAGATCCAAGTAGCCGTTCCAACTCCAAATTAACTCTCCTGACAGAAGAGCTCAAGTGAGGTCGGTCGTGGCGCTCCAGAACCGACACAAACCCAACACTGGTATGACTCGATGTTGATGCAATCTTTGCTAGGGCACACTCTATGCTGTACCCCGGATCTCTGTCAATACTGTTGCCCGGCCCACCCACAATAACCACGGTATCTTCCTTAGTAAACCCTCTACATAGTGAACCTAAATCCTCTGTAACCTGCCCCAGTCCAGCACTAGGTTTGAAAAACTTGTGACCTGGTATTATGACCCTAATTCATCCTGCAGAAGTTGGCCCACACCCCCAGCATGCGAACTACCTAGCAACAAGACCTTCTTTCTCTTTGCAGACTTCCCTACATTCTTATTCAATTTGCTGCTGAAAGCTTGTTGAGCCCTGTCTACATCTACTTCTGTGAGAGGCTCATCAGTTTCTGACTGAGGCAACAGGTCAAACCTATTTTGTACATTAATAACAAAGCTCTCAGAAGAATTTCTTGGCCTGTTCCTTATGCCTGTTGCCACTTCCTACCCCTGTTTACCCTTCTTCCCCCTTAACCTGCCAAGTTCTCGCCTAGCCTCATCTAACTCAGCCTGAAGGGCATCAATTTTCCGCTACTGTTCCACAATCTTTCTATCTCTACAGCATAGCCTACAGAACCACTGATGAGTCTCGCTCATTTTCCCAATTCCCACGCCACTACAATCGCCCCAATGAAAAAAGTTACTACATCCATCACATCAGACCCCGGAGATAACGATTCTACGGCACGTCACACACTTTACACTCACGGTACAAATCGATTTTAGTGACAGAAAGACAATTAAGTTACCGGAAAACAATGAAAATACGTGTACGAAAAATTAGGCGTACTTGCGACTATGTAAACAGTGGTTCAGAAGTTTTTTACTGGAAATTACTTAAGAGATGACGATACTCTACAGATATAAATAGGCAGCAAACGTATTTAGCACACTAAACTATCAGTAAATGCACTTAAAATTGCGGTATGAAGTTTAATCTGAAAGCCATGCACCGCATGCTGTCTTCTGAGTAGGTGAACACTTTGACAGAACACTATCTAACTAATATTCTAATATTACCATGCCTATGGGATATATTCATTAAAAATTTATTCTTATGTGGGTATGTTTTCAGTACAGTAAAAGCTACTCCTACAAATAAATATTCTAGTGAATACATGAAAGCTATTGGGTGTGCCTTACGTCTGTGGAGTTTTTCAGGTGTAGAAGGCAACAGTGTACCAAGAGGACTTGCATCTGCAGATTATCATTTTTTTAACTTTGAGAAGAGGCTTAATCATTGCCATAACGGACATGGGAGCATTATGACGACAGAACACACAGAAAGTTCGCTATAGGGCAATGGCTGCAGAACGAATGATGCTGAGATGGACTCAGAACAACAGTCTAATAAGAATAGTAGGCATAGGCCCTTCGAGAAGGATTACTACCACGAGAGGATTGTTCGAGTAGATCTGACGCATAGACCGCTGACAACAGCTTAAATCCGGGCACAATTTAGAGGCAGAATATGGCCACGAACCAAAGAACTGGAAGTGGGTTGACGTCTCACGTTTTCATGCGTCATTTACAGCTGACACCAACCACAGACGACAGAGACTGTCATGGTACAGAACCAGAGGCATTTAGTCATGTTCAGTGACGAATTTCTCCTGTCTGTGTATGTCAGAACGACGTTATAGTACTAGCAGTTGTCCCTGTCAAAGGTCACAGGAAGCAACGGTTCTCGAAATCCATTCCTCTACAACACCTGGAATCGCTGTGTGGAGAGCAATTATGACAATACGTCTGATTTGCTAAGTGTTCGAAGGAAACCTCGTTGTCATACTCATAGCGAATAGTGTACCAAATGGAATACTCCAGCAGGATAATCGAAGATTTCACACAAAAATTGCCTTGAGAAATGTACGGACCTCAAAATGGCTTAGCCGATTCCATGAGTTGTCATTTTCAAAATATGTCTGGGATGCAATGGGAAGATCGAGACATTCATAGCAGCCTCTTAGCCGCAAATCTTCACGAAATAACAGCATATCATTCAAGCATGACAATAAATTCCTCAAGATGAAATGTGGAGGCTGTTTGCTCCCATGACTCAATGAATGCAAGAATGTATTCGTACCCGTGGGAGGACACAACTTATGTTGATGTTAATGGTGGATGTCAGTTTCGAATGAAATGCTAAAGTTCAGTAATTTAATACCCGTTATGTAATGAATAACGCCAAAATGTTTGGTAATTGTGAAAGTGGTGCTGCGTTTCCGCCATTGGAAGAATCGCACCTAGTTGGGCAAAGCCAGCGTCACAACAAAATGTTTGGATTTCGATTAGATTACTACAAGTGTTAACCTCGGATGGTTGTTATTTGGATGTTAATGGACTAGACGCGAGACACACACAGCTCCCACTCATTTCATCAGATAATGGACAGGAAATAAGAGTGTAAATAAAGTCAGAAGTGCAATGTGTGAACATATGAATAAAGTGTCTACACGGACGAAAGGTACAAAGATTTCTGCGTCGCCACACCTTCACACCGCTTCCAGCTACAGTAGTGTGTGTGTGTGTGTGTGTGTGTGTGTGTGTGTGTGTGTGTGTGTGTGTGTGTGTACGTACCAGTTGATTACCTGGGATAGGTTCTTTTTCCATATCATAATAGTGAGCCATTGTGAACCATGGTGTCGTAATAATAAAGATTTAAAAGAACATGTAGAACTGACAGTGTTCAAAATTAATTATTGCCGAGTATTCGTGAGAGCATTGTATTAAAGTTTCCATTAAGTGCTGGACTGTAACTGGTTTTCATAGTTAATCCTTTCAAATTAATATTTTAAATATAATTTTCAATTAGAATTACTAAGTTATTATCAACAACATTCAAGTGTTTTCTGGAACTGTGCTTAAATACGTATTATAAATGTTTTTCTGTTCAGTTTTACTGATTTTGTGTGTATGTACGCGCGTTGTGTTAGAGTTTCTGCTGTTCTGTTGCAATTTTGTATTCGTAGTACTGTTAGATACTTTATTGCCAGGTAGTCAATGTTTTTAAAAAGTAAAACGTTACTATGAGGACGTGGTTCAATGAAGTTAGAAGTGAGGCACTATTATTTCTGTCAAATCATATCCATCAGTAATAGGAATGAGTGATTAAATTCACGCTGCGTTTTTTCAATACTTACAGAACGCTAAACAACCAACTGGTTAACATTAGCCCATGTCCTAATATCATAGTTAACCGTTCATATTACTTCACTGAGTTAGGTGAACAGACTTACGTTGGCCGGTTGTAACCTTATTATCCTCAAACTTCAACGTACTTTCCCGTTACACAGTAAGATTTTCATTAGACTGTGACAGACCATAGATCCTCATATTTTAATCCATTCAATCTCTAGCATCTCAGTGCACATATTAGAGTTCATTCTAGTGTTCACCCAAGCAATGAGTCATTTATGTTCAGTGCAGAAGGCTGCCAAAATCATAACATTTTCACCACCAAAATTTCTGCTCATTCATTATTGCTGATCTGTTCTCAGATCATACCAGTCATAACGAAATCCATCCACACCATCTAAATTAAACTTATCACTGAAGATCGCTTAATCCCGTTCTGTAGTCCACAACATATGTTTTTGGCGCTGGCTCTGAGCACTATGGGACTTAACATCTGAGGTCATCAGTCCCCTAGAACTTAGAACTACTTAAACCTAACTAACCTAAGGACATCACACACATCCATGCCCGAGGCAGGATTCGAACCTGCGACCGTAGCGGTCGCGCGGTTCCTAGAACCGCTCTGCCACACCGGCCGGCCATATGTTTCTTAGCAAACTCCAATGCAGCCTGTTTATGTATGGCTGCTAGAGCATGTTTCTGCAGTCTTTTCTTGAATGCAAGACGTTTTCATTTGACAAAATTTGTAGTACACGTCAGGCAGTCACTGGCAGCTGTAAATCAGCAACGAGTTGAGAAGAATAACTGTTTGCGGCCCATGCTTTACACAAAAGTAATCGTTTAAATCCTGAGATAATTTCCTACTTTGTCCATATTTTCTGATCTGGCCGTATGGTGCTCCCACTCTAATAAAATTATAAATATCTGTATTTGAACGCTTCAACTTGTTGGCGATTTGGCTGTTAGAGCGTTCCATTTCCTTCTACGCATAGAAATTTACTTTTCCACCACATGCGTGACATTATCGGAATTGCGCTTCATGTACACAACACGCACTATCACTGATGTCTGCTTCCTATCTGCAGTAACGTCACGTTCACACACACTAACAGCGCACAGAGACGACTGCCTTTATACAGAGTTCCACCCTCTACTACCTGACTCGTTGACGCCTTGTTATATACTGTTCTACTGACATCCAATACGGTACAAATTGACTGCATTTGTAGCACACTAGATCCAGTACTACTGCATAAACACGGTGCACAACTATTCCAACCAACACTGTCAATTTTTCCTTCAAATATCCACGCCTTTATACTAACTTCAGCTACTGTATGCTGCACCCTGATATTACTCGAGACCTCACCTCTTCAAATAAAGGACGTTGTTGCTAGTTTACAACAATCTGTGGTGGCGCGTGCTTCATGACGCGCAAAACATACGACAGAGGTTGGACAACTTTAAGCCAAATTAACGCTATGTGAGAGAGAACTGAAGAGCGAGCGTATCTTCGGCCGGGAACGGATGTTCTCTCGGACTGTAAACGCTGTGATTCGCGGAACAATCAGTAATACCGTGCATTTACTCGCAATGTTTGTGGATTCACGATCAGACCCGACATTTCTGCGAATTCCCTGGAAACGATAAGCAACGACTCTTCTGCTCCTACTTGGGATTTAAAACAAAATGAGGCTGAATTTTGTCGACGATCTTATCTCGGAAGCGGAAAGCAATGCACGAATAAGTACACTGTGCAAAATAATTAAAGGGTCCCTTTTTTATAAACCCTTTATTTTCCCCCACTGAGAAGCAGAAGTGCGAATTTTTTCTCAAAGTGGCCTAAAGCTTTCCTCTGTAACGGTACAAAAGCGTGGCGCTCTGCGGCGACGCTTCAGACAGTAAGGTGCCGACAAATGCGAAGAAAAGACCAGAACTCAGACGTTCGTGTGAAGGAGGGCACTTTGTGCCACTAGTAGTAACTTCCTCCGCTGTTCCACTCGCTTACAGAGCGAGGGAAAAATGATTGTCTAAAACCCTCAGCATGAGCCCTGACTTCTCGAACCATATCTTCATTGTCCTTACGCGAAATGTGCGTTGGCATCAGTAGAATAGTTCTGCAGTCGAAATCAGATATCGGTTCTCTAAATTTCGGCAATAATGCCTTGGGGAAAGAGCATACTCTTCCCACCAGGTATTCCCAGTTTAGTTCACAAAGATCTCCGTATACTTGCGTGCTGATCGAACATACTGGTAAGAAGTCTAGCAGCCATCCTCTGAACTGCTTCGATGTCTTCCTTTCATCCGACGTAGTGGGGATCCTAAACACTCGAACAGTATACACAAATGGGTGGCACAAGCGTTCTATATGGAATCTCCTTTATGCATGTGCTGCACTTTCCCAAAATTCTCCCAACAGCACGAAGTCGAACATTCGCCTTCCCTACTGCCAACATGTCGTGCCCATTCCATTTCATATCGCTTCACAACGTTACGCTTAGCTGTTTAATCAAGAGGACTGTCAAGCTGCACCGTACGAATGCCGTATTAGAACTTCGCAAGACTATTTATCCTACTCACCCGCATCAATTTTCGATTTTCTGCGTGTAGAGCAAGCTGCCATCTATCATATCAACTAGAAATTTGGTCTAAAGCATCTTGCATATTCCTGCAGTTACTCAACAACACCTTATGGCCGAGCGGTTCTAGGCGCTTCAGTCTGGAACCGCGCGACCGCTACGGTCGCAGGTTCGAATCCTGCCTCGTGCATGGATGTGTGTGATGTCCTTAGGTTAGTTAGGTTTAAGTAGTTCTAAGTTCAAGGGGACTGATGACCTCAGCAGTTAAGTCCCATAGTGCTCAGAGCCATTTGAACCATCTGAACTCAACACCACCACCTTCCCGTACACCACAGCATCATCCGTCAGCAGCCGTAAACTGCTGCTCACCCAATCAGTCACGTCATTTATGTATGTAGAGAATAAAAGCGGTCCTATTACACTTCCGTGGGACTCTCCTAATGATACCCTTGTCTCTGATGAACACTCGCAATCGAGGACAACTTACAAGTTTCTACTATGTAAAAATTCTTTGTGCCACTCACATGTATGGGAACCTACACCCTACGCTCAGATCTTCAACAATCTTCAGCAAATCGTGTCAAACGCCTTACGGAAGTCCAGGGATATGGAATCTGCCTGCTGCCCTTCATGGCTTTTAGGATACCACGAGAGAAAAGGGCAAGCTGATTTTTCCCACAAGCTGTGCTTTCTAAATCCTTGCTGATTTGTGGACAAGCATTTCTGTCTCAAGGAAATTTATTATATTCGAATTCAGAATGTTTTCAAGAATTCTGTAGCAAACGGAGAGGATATTGGTCTGCAATTATGCGGGTCAATTCTTTAACCTTTCTTATTCACCGGAGTCATCAGCGCCTTTTCCCATTCGCTTGGGATTTCTCGCTGCCGAGAGATACGCGATAAATGCATGCTAAGTAAGGGGCCAATGCCGTAGAGTACTCTGTAAAATAGAATTGGGATTCCATCTGGACCTGGTGATTTATTTGTTGTCAACTATTTCAGGTGCTTCTCTACCCCATGGATGCCAATTTCTATGTATTCCATGTGGGAATCTATTTTGATCCGAGAGTGCACCAATGTTTCCTCAGCATTTACCGAATTTGATATTCAACCATAGTGTGTACTTTCCGTCGTTAATCCACTTTCTTGGCACATACGTCTGCAGAGGGCGACCTACAATCACTTTAAACTTTTGGCTATGATCCCTCTACGTCCTTCATACTAGAGCTAAATGATGTCCATTTATTGTCTATCCGCTTATCTTTGTATAAACGCTCTCCTGGTCATCGTGAAAGATTTATCATGATAACTAATCGCCGTATCTGTACTGACACGGTCGATAGGGTCAGGCCTATACGTAGCTACAAGGTCTACAATTCCTTTACGTATGAATTGTCCAAATAGTTATTCAAGGCAGTTTTCGGAAAACGTGTTCAGAAGTACTTCACAAGACTCTGTTCGTACTACCTTCAATAAATTCATATACTTTCCGGTGTATACTCAGTACATTAATCAGCACCAACTAATATTATGTCATCTGGGTATTTCCGCGATACTGACCGTGGACTTCACTTGAATGGCTTTAAAACTGTCACAGCGGAATCGTGTGGCCGGTAAACACCCAACAATTGACTTGATTTCTCATAGATCTGCTATGCACGTCCATATAACTCCAATGTCACACTAAATCCTACCTCAAAAGAGACATTACTTTTTGTCAGCTGCAACGAACACTCACTCTTATATGGCGTCTACTCTCTCTTTCCGATATAAGTTCCATGAATCGCTAACTATCTTAGTACTTATTGCTTCAAGTTTCCGCCAGATCTTGCTCCTGAGAATAAATTGAGCACGGAAAATTTCTTGGAGGCCAGTACATTCAGGATCTTTGTTACGAATACATCAAAATTTACAGTTAAAATTTTGACAGCCGAAATGTCTACTTCGTAAGCTATATGATTTTGCTCTCTGCGTGTAGGCTGGCGAGCGTTCATCAAAGGACCTCAACCAAGTGCGTAGCCTACGAAACCCTCATGCGCACTTCACAATTACTCTGCTACTGGTGTAACTGCATACTTAGGAGTAATGTACCCCTTATCTACCGAGGGGAGTCCTACAACTATGCATCCTGTAACTCAAGTTCAAAACTGTGCAGCCATGGCACACAGACTCGACAGAGTTTCTAGTTGAGACCTCTACTCGGCCGCATACCAAAGAAAGCCGATCGATTCTGGGTATGATGCTGCAAATTGTGAGCTCTGTTTCCATACCGCGCGGGAGATCAGTCTTCACCACTTCCGCCAGCCACTCGTAGGAAGTTAGGATGTCCCAGAACCCATGGGACAGCCGTCGTTCCTGCCGACATGATGAACAACTTGCAGACTGCTGCAGGCAGGGCTTCCTCCGCATCTCGGAATAGGCCCATCGACAGACTTATTGCACGTGGGAATTATTTCCGGGGATGGACGTTATTTCCCTAAGGGGCTCCATAATATGCCTAACATTGGAGCTCCCGATAACTAGTAAACCCCTCCCCACCGTGAGCCTGTTCGAACTCTGCTGAACGAGCGCCCAGCTGTTTGCTCACAGGGTGAATGGACGAGCCCAGACAGCCAGCCCCCACATCGACTCTCCGCCTCGAGCGACGAGACCGCTTAATAAGCCGCCACTCACCGTACACTGAGAACGGATCCCCCGCGTCGGGTACGCTGGAAAGTGCCTCAACAGCGGAGCACGCCGCCACACCCAGAGGGAACAGCCTGCAGACTACTGACAGTGGCCAGAAGCGTCTCACCCCTTCTGTTGACGCCTCTGTAATGGAGGTCAGAACTGCGACGCCCAGTGTTGAAATCATAGTTTTCTTATGGGTGGCTGAGGAAAACATTTCAGACACGCTGGAGCTCAGAATCTACACAAGGCCTCAAGAGATGGCATAAAGGGCGTCAATGAAACCACCCCTTTCTCACTAGACGTTCAATTACACAAATTTCACGGTCAAAAACGACCGTTCGTTTTGTGATGTGTAACATGACGTTATTGACAACCTTCGACAGTACCTACGACTCCAAGACGATTCTCCCCTTCTCTTACCTTCTCTTAGAACATAATGGCGTTGCAACTCCCTCGAATGTGGTCTGACCTCTGACGTGTAGCGCGACTGCAACTTTTGCTGCGGTGTACAAGGTGGAGTCTTTAAGGAACGTTAAAAACCAGTTGACTAAATTTAAACGCGATCCACAGAATCAAAGTTTATTCATGCTCTTTCAGTCGTCCTGCTTCTAACATTAATGTGGTATGGTCACAGAGAGGTCTAACTTTGACACACGCATGGATTAAACACCAAACATTGCTTTCAATTTGCTCTCCAAATGGGTGCGATCACGTTCGAAGGGCTACAGTCGCACGATGTAGTAAAAGAAGGGGTGAATCGTCCAGAGACTGTCGGCAGTGTCAAAGGTAATCGCAAACGTCGTTCTGTTGCATATCGAAAAAGACTATAGTTTCGATGGCGAAATATGTGTAAATGAGCGACCCAAAGGGAAGGGGTTCTTCCATTGACGCCCTTTATGCCACCTCCTAAGATCTTTTCGTGTCGATTCTGGGCGGCGGTATTACTAAAATGTTTTCCCGAGTAACCCATTAGAAAACCACGCGACTCCAGCGTTGAGCGTCGCAGTTCTGACCTCCATCGCAGAGGTGCCAAGAGAAGGGGTGAAATGTGGGAAAGGGGGGGTGTGACGCCCTTACCATCGTGGGGTGGGCACTATTGTAGTGAAATTTGGTTGCAATGAGACGTCATTAGCCCCCGTACATCTCAAACGAAATTCTGAGATCTGGCCGTTTTTTCGCCACCTTGCTATTTGTAGCATTGTCGAGTTCCGAGGGTGATACCATAGGACTCCACACTTTTGCATAGTTACAGAAGGAGGTTGTAGGTAACCTCGAGCCAAAATTCGTACTTCTGTGTCGCAATGGTGGGAAATGACGAGGTTTCAAAAAAGTGACACTTTAATTCTTTTGCACACTGTATTTAATATTTACATATCATCGGTGCCAAAGGGCTTTCTGTGCACCGTCGCATACTGTTCATAAATTATCTTAATCGAAAACCACTGTGAATGTACCTAAATAATAATGTGGCTGATTTCAAATTACTATAGTCGACACACAAACGTGCAGTGTGTGGTGAATCGTAGGACCAGTCAAGCTTAACCCTTTCATGGATAAAATTAATTTTTTACAGATTTTTAAAATATTAAGGTGATAAGTTTCTTTTCAGTCCCATTATTATATTTTCACCACCAAAATATTTTTTAAGTTCTCCATTTTTTCACAACAGGAAGTGGGACACACATGTCCCATCAACCAACGCAATATACCTTTTCTGCTGACTGACTGATGTTGTCATTTTTTTTAGCCATAAATAGGATTTTGCAGAGAATAAAATAACTACAAATTATACATGCATGTAATCTTTTTATTTGTGTAGAGCCAGTGTAAAAAATATTCATTACATTTCAGTTTTCATGATACATGATCAATACTTACAAAACTTTACATGCCATGAAACTTGGAAAAACATGGTGTGGCACAGAGTGGTACACCACAAGCAGTGCAAACAACTTTTGTTCTCTTATCTTTAGAGTTTGTGCTGCAGAATCTGCATCGCTTCCTAGTGCCACTGTCTTTCGGTACATGTTTGCCTACGTTCACGTGCCGGACGTCATCTGGCACACTAGAGACTTCTCTCTTTGCTGGGAAGAAAGCGGGCATTGATCCCCTCTTTTTCCTGGATGAATACCCATTAATCAATTGTCTTGCTAATCTGAGGCGAAAGGTTAACTGATCTGTCTTCTGCCGCTGTGTTTGATACAATACATAAGAGTTGATAATAGCCAGATCAAGAAAAAAGTAGAATAGTCGATGCCACCATTTTATGGATCGTCTGCCTACCATATCTTTCACGTAGCTGATCAAATCGGTCAACGCCGCCCATTGTGTTGTTGTAATGACTTACTACTACCTCAGGACAGGATACAGTTACCTTAGAGCCATCTTTCAGTTTTCGTTCGATAAATCTTACATCTTTTGGATTGTTGTATGTGGAGAGAAGGCAAACTGCTTTGTTGTCCTGCCATTTCACAGCAGCTACACCACACTTGACTGCAAACTGAAACTCTCCACGTTTGAGATCACTTTTTTGTTTGCTAATATTCCTGGTAGCCCTTTCCTGTTTCCTCTTCCAGTTCCACAACTATAGAGGCATTTGTTCCTCAGTCCTTTCATCAACTTGTAAGTTGTGAAGAAATTGTCGAAAACAATGATTCTGCCTGTGTAAAAAAGTGGTTGACACAGTTCCAGAACTACTCGTTCACACATCTGATAATTCTTGAAGTCTTGTATTGGGGTGCTGTATTTACCAGTGTACACTTCAAAATTTGAAACAAAACCGCTTTTAGAGTCTTCAAGACACCAAATTTTGTAGCCCCTCTTTGTAGCCCCTCTTTGTTGGCTTCATGGGCATATACTGTTTGAGACACGTACGTCCCTTGAATGCCACCATTGATTCGTCTACTGCTAATGTAGAAGATGGCTCATATACTGCCAAACAGTTTTTGTTTAGTGCTGCAATAATGGGTCTAATTTTATAAAGTTTGTCATAGTTTGGATCTGTTTTTGGAGGAAGAATAACACTGTTGTCATTGCAGGGCAGGTTCTGTACGATTTTCTTGTATCTTGACAGTGTCATGACGTTTGAAACTGCACTCACTTTTAACATTGGATCTGAACTCCAGTAATTGTCAGCTGCTGGTAGTTGATGGATACCCATTATTATGAGCATGCCTATGAATGCTTACAGTTCAGGAACAGTATTTCTTTCCATTTGACACTGTTCTTTTGAGCAGCATATAAATTTGTTTGAAAACATATGTGCTCCATAATGTTTTTGCAAAAAAGTTTCTCAAAATAAGCACATTCACTGTCTGTTACACTGAAATCTACTTTCGACTTTGGCTCCTTACACAGAATCACAGTGTTTTCAAAACATGTAGTATCATCACCCCAGTCACTGTCAGAATCACTTACATCTTGATCTCCTTTCTCTTCAGTGTTTATAACACATGCATTATGTTCAGCCTTTTCATAAGAGTTCTCATCAGCGAAAATATCAGGAAAAACATTTGCAATTGTACTGTCGATGTTATTTGTTATTTGTGAAATGTCTGAACTAACACCTGCTGTTCGATTTTCTGATACCTCATGTGGCATACCATTTCTAGATGACTCTGCATTGGAAGTATTGTCTTCAAGATAATCAGCTTCAGCTTCCGAATCCTCAGGATCATCTGGCAGCGAGAAACGATAATGGAGAATCTTATTGTCTTTTAGTATCTGCAAAATAGTAATGATAATTCATTAATAGCAAGCTTTAACTGTATTATTTTCAGTGTGAAAATGAATAAAACAGCATCACATTGTATTTCAAAGCGTTAAATAACTTTACAAATAATGTCTGCTGGGACACATGTGTCCCACTAATTTTATTTCGTTTCTAAGATAGTACAGTCGCTGAGAAGTACTTTCCACACTGTATTTGTACTAAAAATGATTATTAAGTTAATAATAAGATGAATTACTTACTTCAGACATCGCTGGAAAGTGAGAAATGATGAAAACTGAAGAATGAAAAAAATAAGTGGCGTTGCAGCGGCCATATATACACGCCAGTCAACAAAAGTAGTCACAGCTTCTCTATTGCCTTTGCAGTGCAGTCCCGATTTTTTTCTTAGGTTCAGTACAGCCGTCCGTAGATGGCAGCACCGTGCAGAGCTGGGTAACATATATCCCGACACTCGAACTGGCGCTCAAAGTTAGTGGGACATATATAACCCATCAACCGCGAAAGGGTTAACTGATGGACTGTACTTAAATTTTACGAACCCTCATCGAAGGCACTGAAGCACTGACTAATTACTGTAAGTGGCAGAAATTTTTAGCGTACGGAACCTAGCATAACTCCGAGCGCAATAATTGTCTTTAAAGCTAAAGTGTGGTGACTTTCTCATCACGCAGCTAACACTTGCTCCCTCCGCCCGAAAGATCAAGTCCTGATTTTAGAACTTCTCTCAAATACTTCATGAATGCGGCTGAACTCCCTTCCAAACCGACAAAAGCACCTCGGACAAACGTGTTTCGTACAGGAGTCCCCTCCCCCCTCCTGTCACATTCACGTCTCGGTATTCATTGCCTTTATCCCAATTATGAGTCTCTAACCATCAGTGTACTGATTCACCAGACCCGAAAAGTTCATATATTTTTAACAACACGTTATATTTACAAAAAAATTGTACCGTAACACACTTGCTCAGTTTCTGAGCAAATTCACACTAAACTCTATACGTTTAACTTTTTAAAATGAGGTAGCCTACTGCGATTGGCAGCATTAGCGTAAAGTACGAATCTTTGAATATCAAAATACTTATTTTATGCTTCCCTGTAGGAAATATTTCCCTCTTTACGTTCCTCAGTATTCGGGACCTCTTATAATTGACGTTTTTGATACGTTTTTTAACGTCATCTGATTTTAATATTAATTTACTAGTTTTAATATTAATTTAACAAAACGCAGAAATTCATTTTATTATAGTGGTTAGGTCTTAATACTAGTGCTTGCTGCTGCGTATAGCTTTCTGTTAGTTGCGTAACTTCTCAAAAGTGATCGAGTATGGTAGTTAGTGGCGCCCTCCCGCAAGTTAAGCTAACATGTGAATACTGTAAGTGAATATATTTATAGATAGCTCTCTATATGGTCTCTTTGTTGACACATCACTGTCATATCAATTTTGTTGACAGTGTTAATTAAATTTCGGGTATTATAATGAAATATATTTTCTGTTCGCTGTAGTTCTGGAACAGCTGTCAGTATTAGAGAACTGTGATAACCAATTGCTCCGCCTCAGCTTTATCTTTAGTTTACTGTTTTTGCATATTAAATATCATTATTCCTTCGAGAAATACCATGACTAATGTGGACAATATAAACTGACACCACGCCATTTTTACAGACACTCTGAGAATTGCCGTTTCTTCAAGTCTGGACAGCTTTCATGGTTCTTGACGGCCAGGTTAAATCCCTCCATCAATGACATACTATCTCCCGGGAATCCCCTCTCGAAGAATGTGAAAGCCTCGCACCTGTCAGGCCTCTGTCCTACTGCTTATACATATAAACAGTTCATCCGACTAGGATTTCACCTCTTCATGTCACAAAGCCAAATAAATCGCTTGAGCTTATAGAAAAATGTCTTTAATCTGCTTGTGAGATGTTAACAATAGTGATCACAACATAAACTCTTTTACATCATAATACATTACATTAGTCGTATTACATGAATCCCACGCAAAGTGGTCTTTCGGACGTGTGCGGAACTCTAACATGTACATTATATTTCATTTAAGTGCAGTATAGTGAAATGAACACATTACTATTTTACAGTGCTAATTAGAAACTAAACATTACAAACTTCAACATAAAATTTAAGAATTTCTGTGAAGATAATCGTCAATGGAATACAAGGAGTTGCTCAACAGAAAATTCCTTAATTCAGTCTTGAAGTCCTCCACTTTACTTACATGACATTTAATATGCTGTGGTAGGTTGTTGATACGTGTGTACCTGCGAGAGAAATTTTGGTTATGACAAAGGATACGAGGCGTCTGTGAAAAGTAATGATACTGATAACACTGCGAGAGATCTGGAAACTCTGGTTTTCTACTTGGATAGATCGGCGTGTTTATCCCTTACAGATACTCAGTCCGAGTTTCAGCTCCGTACAGCCTTCACGTGGTTTTTAGAGCGCCATCAGTGAAGTTGTGTTTTTGTTGTGTTTTACGGAAATAGAACAGTGGAATTTAGAGCAAGATTATGCAATCAAGTTTTGTGTTAAACTTAGGGAACCTACGACTATGACCTTGAAACACTCCTATGGTGAACATTCGTTATCAAGAAAACAAGTTTTCCGCTAGCACAAATCATTTTTGGAAGGTCGAGAAAACGTTGAAGATTGAACCTCGGTTAGGGAAACCTTCATCTTCAAAAACCGACGAAACCGCAAACATGTGCGCGCTCTTGTGAGATCAGATCGACATTCAGCATTAAGGACGATGGATGACCAGTTAAATTTACGTGCTTTCACTGTACATCAGATTTTGACTGAAGATTTGCACATTGCAGACAAGTGGATGCTGCAGCATTTAAGTAAGTGATATAATTTAGAAGTCATGCAGTTCATATTAACAAGCACATGGGTGTTGGTTCAGATGTAATGCTTTTAAATGATTTGATGATAGGTTTTATTTGTTATCTGAGAGCTGCAGTCATATATTTTTTGTAGATGTTGAAATTCGGAACTATCGAGGAAATGGATCACTTTGATATCGTAATCATACTGTTTTTCTCGGCTTCAGTAGCGAAGACATTGTTGGAAGTCATTTTTTTCTTAAACTTGCTTAACGTACTAATTACACAGCGTGAGCGCTCTTCACTAACAGCAGTTTTTAAGTCATGTGCTACCAAATGTTTGGTAGAAACACAGTCATCTAATGTGTGATCAAGATTAACTTTCAGCACATCTGGCTGTGGGCATATTTAATACTTTTATCTTACATTTCCAGTGCATCCATAGTAATTGCTATATTCGATAAGTACGTTATTCGATTGGCTGACAGTTGACTGCGAACAGGTGCTATCGTCAGTTTCTCTTCTGTTAAGGGCAACTTTTTTTCCTCTCTCTGAGTGGTGCATAAAAAATCAGAAGCAAGCAGTGTCAAATAGTATACATTGGTCAGTCAGATACACCTGTGGTAGTTAGGGTATGTGAACATGAGAGAAGCTGAAGGCTGAAAGTTTCAACCTTCGCCTATCATCTTTTAACAGAAAACCATTCATATGACATAAAACGCGAGGTTTTACATTCTGTTGGGAAAAAAGTACAAACATTATCCACATATTCGAAATCAACGAACACATGACACCGAACAGCAGCTTAGTACTAAATGACCAGACTCAGTTTCCTTTTTCACCTTTGGGAAATTAAGTTCTTGTTACAAATGCTAAATTCGGATTGTAAATTCATCTTATTTCTCATCAGTGTTAAATGTATCTCCACATAAAAACTTCATTTCGCCCCCTTTCTTTAGTTAATGTAAATATTTATATGCGACAATAAATGTAATTTTTTCTAGGTAAACACTTTGATATTCTACATTTTCTGTACAAGTAACATCTATATAATCTCCACATAATTTTTGTCTGTGTTTGTGATATTCAGTTGTTATCTGAAGGTGGCCTAAGAAACTGAAAGCTGCTGCTTTAAGATGTCAAGATGTTGAAAGTAAAATGTTAATTAAGGCGTGACAGCAGTTTGACAGTTCCACTCTTACGACGCTATATGTTTACATATGAAGTAAATATATGGCGTCGTGAGAGGGGAACTGTCAAATTGCTGTCACGTCATAATTAACATTTTATTTTCAACATCTTGACTTCATTTACCATCTTATTACACCAGTGACAGGTATAAAATAGTCCACTAACGACGTAATGTGGACGTCATACCAATCTAGAAGTACTGGAAAATGGCGATAAAGCCGAAACAGTGTCATAAATATCGATTACTTATTATAAGCAGCTATGTGGTGCATCTACTCTAATAATCATGTCGTTATCAGACATACATTATGCTGCTGGCCCTAAAGAAGAAAAAAAGCCGAAAGCTCGTTCGTGACCAAATTTTGTAGAACATTGGGAAGTGCTGTCCTATTTAATATTGTCATGTTATACCAAGTACCGACGGAAAATTCAGTTAGTGTTATCAGTGTTTGTCAGACTGACTGTACAGGCTTTATGGAAAGAAGGTGGAAATCTTACTGTCCTTACATGCAATGGAAGCTTCGTCTGGGAAATAATGTGTGTTTTGTCACACAATACCCATAAATACTTTATTTTCAATAGCAAACGTTCTTGCAAATAAGACATTACAAGGAACTCCACACTTTCACGATAACATCAGTTGCCTACAATAAATAAAGAAGAAAAATCAATGCTTTCAAACGGCAAAGCACAACTTGGGTTATCTAATAGTAATAAAATAATTGACGTTGGGAAAATAGCAATTTCACGAATCCCTTGGCAAGAACAAAAAGCGGGTATTATCCGCAGGGCTTGTCGTCACGCTTTAAATGATATTGGGGTCTTTCTCATTGTAAAATGTGTGAATAGCAACAAAATTATAAATTACGACTGAATTGAGTATCCCAAAGATTGACTGTATACCGGTGATGGTGGGACGTTTATAGACATAAATAAGACAATAACATCTAGCGAGGTTAGAACATATTGCGAATATAAAACCATTTGCATGATGGTGTTAAAGATATGTCAGGCTTGTTACTCGGGAGCTGGGAAGCCGTAGTGAAGGAAAATTCTCGATAAAACTTGGAGAACGGCGACTATAAATTTTTCGATAATTCTGTAGTATTAAGGGAGATTGTAATTTACTTGCTGAAGACTGGTAGAGTCTGGCGATTACGGCAGGTGGGATCTGTATGGCATTGTTCTAAATACCGTATGTGAAGATTGCTTTGAACAATTAGAAAATAAGGCGTGATTTCATTTACATATCCTGTTTACCAACAGGCCTGAACTTTTAAATTCAATTAACGTAGCGTAGTGATCATCAGGCCGTTATAGAATCATTGATCACGGACGCATCGTTGTTTTGTTACACGATGCGAATGTGTGCGGAGCGATTTAAAGTTTGACTGCGTGAAACTAATCGAGGGGAAGGCAAAAGCTGGACGGATTTGTTGGAACAGTCCTCTTACACCGCCAGAGTATATTTTGCCAGTTTGGGACCCGTTACCGAATAACAGAAATGGAGGAAATGGAGAAAATGCAGAGAACAACGGCTTTCGTCGTAAGCCTGACAGTAATGAGTATACGTTCCCAAAAGGTCAGGTAACATACGGCTTCGTCCCACATATATCTCGAGAAATGTCCGTGAGAGATATATTAGGGAGACTGGGTATTGTAAGGAAGATTTCCTACGGTCACTCATCCTGAGCACCATTCTCAACTGGAAACGGAAAGTAGGGAAGTGATGGTAGTGTATGAAGTACTCTCCGTCACTCGACATAAAGATGTTTATAGAGTTTGGATGTAAGGTAGCGCAACCTGAATACTACTGAAATAAATGGTCCAATATACTTGATATTTAATTTTCTTCGTAGCGATCGTTACTATTCTCAGATGTTAGCTTAGCCTGATGGGAGATTTCGTAGACGAAACGGACGTTGTGAAACATCTGTGTCAAGTAGTGCAACCTCTGTCGGACACAGGTCACAGACTCTATTATCACACGCATTGCTCACAGGTGTGTTACTGTCAGTTTCACTAACAGTCTCTTCTAACACGCACCTTAAGTATTTTGCATTTACAGTTGCGATTTTCATTCCTCACAGCTGACGAGATTTTCGGTGTTGTAGCAGCTACTCTTGACATGTGTTGCTTAGGGGAGTATCCCTGTTGATTTGATGATCCTTTTCGTTACGTTGAACTAATAACGCCAGTTACCTGATCTAGATTACAAGCGATGTTGGAAGTTCGCCCATTGCGTCAATCTGTGTATGATACCCCTCGCAACGGAAACTTCTAGTGGGTCTTGGTGACATTATCCTCTGTAGAGTGCGACATACTCACGAAGCTGTTTCCAGTAATGTCGGAGATCGGCAGCGGTGGCATTACGATACAATTTGTAGTGTCAAATTCTATAGCACGAAGTTGTCAACTCCAGGTAATAGGTTTAAGCCAGTTCCTGACCTTTAGCGATGGCATATTACAGCTGGAATCATAAGTGTGCATTTCATTATAATATCTGTTAGTTTGAAATTGAGAAAGGCTGTCCCGCCCGCAGTTTCCGTATTGCAGTTGTCATTTATCATCAAAACAATTGTTTCTGCATCGGGTGAAAAATGTACATGGGGATAGGACCTAATACTCTCATTAATGGATAAGAAAAATGAGTCTTACGATAACGTTATGTGAGAAATAGTAAGGACCCGAATGATGAGATTTCTTCCCCCACGAGTATCGTAAACACAGTACACAGAGGTGACAAAAGTCATGGGACAGTGATACGCACATATACAGACGGCGTTGGTATCGAGTCTACGAGATATAAAAGGTATACGCAGGTGATTCATGTGGAAAGGTTTCCGGTGTAATTATGGCCGCACGAGGGGAATTCAGACTTTAAACGTGGCATGGTAGTTGTAGTTAGAAGCATCGGACATTCCATATCGCAAATTGTTAGGGAATTAAGTATTCAGATAGCCACAGTGCCAAGAGTGTCCCGAGAATACAAAGTGTCAGGCAGTATCTCTCACCACGGACAATGCAGTGACCGAAGGCCTTCACTTAACAACCGAGAGTAGCGGCGTTTGAGTAGATGTGTCAGTGCTAACAGACAAGCAACACTGTTCCAAATAACTGCCAGAATCATGTGGGACGTACGACGAACATATCCGTTATGACAGTGCGGCGAAATTTGGCTTTAATGGCCTATGGCAGCAGACGACCAATGCGAGTGCCCTTGCTAACAGCACGACATCGCCTGTAACGCCTCTCCTGGGCTCGTGGACATATTTTTCGACAATAGACCACTACAGAACCGTGGCATGGTTAGGTGAATCCCTATTTCAGTTGGTAAGAGCTGATGGTAGGGTCCGAGTGTGAGCAGACCTCTCGAAGCCATGGACCCAGTTGTCAACAACGCACTCTGCAAGCTGGTTGTAGCTCCATAATGGTATGGGCTGTGTTTGTACAGGGAATGGACTGCATCCTCTTGTCCAACTGAACCGATCATTGACTGAAAACGGTTATGTTGGCCTACATGGAGACCATTTGCAGTCATTCGTTGACTTCATGTTCCGAAAAGATGGAGTTTTATGAATGACAATCAGCCGTTTCATCGGAACAGAACTCTTCGTAACTGGTTTGAAGAACATTCTGGACAATTCTAGCAACTGATTTGGGCACCCAGATCGCGAGACATGAATCCCATCGAACACTTATGGGCCGTAACCGAGAGGTCAGTTCGTGCATAAAATTCTGCTCCGGCAACACTTCCGCAATTATGGACAGCTATGAAGGCATCATGCCTTTATATTTCTGCAGGGGACTTTGAACGAAAAGTTGAATCTATGCCACGTCGAGCTGCTGCCCTACGCCGGGGAAAAGGAAGTCCGACACGACATTAGGTGTTATTCCATGACGTTTCTCTCCTCAGAGTAGCTGTAATATTTTCGTTTGGTGAAATCACATCCTGTGCACATATTGCTAGGGTAAGTGACAGAGGCATAGCTATAGGGTGCGGCGAATGCAGCCTTGCACCGGGTAGCAGCTCCGAGGGGACAACAAAATTTGTTACCATCTGTGGCACGAGCTGTAAATTTCTTTTTCGATCATTTATTCATGATGCTTATGGGGGTGGTCAGGAAACTAGAGCTGGTGGATCCTTACGCATGCATGCGTGCGTTTTACCGCTAAAACAGCATGTCAACAAAAATTATTCTCGCACAGTACTTGAGACACTAATGTCGATTAACTTAGTTTGATTTTTTTTTTGTACAACACGGATTGCTAATATAGCTCCCATGTCACTAAACTGTTTTTACGAGTTGGTTGTGCTCTGAAAGTTCTCGTGCTGTTATTAATCTGAGGTAAATAGTGAACTGAAATTATAATATAAAGAAAACCGGTCTTTCATTTGTGTAAGAAGAAAATAAGATTGTAGATGGAGTAGATATCCGGTTCAGGGTGTCCTGATTTCGAAAAAGTGTTCCAAATGTGTAGCTGAATATATCAGCCGATGTACGTATGTTAAATTATAATTTTCTTGAAGATAAAGTTCCATATTCAATCGTATTTGCTTACAACAAAGACATCGCTGTTACGTTTGTTAAATTGTGTAACTGAGATAGCATGTTCTTCGATGCAGTGCACATTTTTTATTTATGTGACTCAAATAGATAAGTACGCACGGTCAGATCAAAATGCTATTACAGAATTTTCTTTTGCCTGTTAGGAAATTATCTGCTGCAATGTATTTTCTTTTATTGTCTGCTTGCTTGCAGCAACGTAGTCGGAGTAGTTGTTCGTTTCAGTTATTCTTCTCTTATTCGTAACTAAGGTGGCAAGGAGTTTTTTCTTGCTGCAAAATACCTGAAAATTCTTGCGGAATTATTTTGCAGCGATGATGATGACTCTGTGAGTTTTTTGGTCTTGAACATCGTAAGGTCGAAGAAAGTGAATACGACACTTACTAAGACATTATTGCCACTTCTGGTGTTGAAACAGTCACTGTGAAAAACTCGAGTAAATGGATACAAAGAATAAAATCTATCGAGAAACTTAAAACTAACATCTCATGGAAAACTTTGTCAGGAAGTTGGTAATAACAGTATATCCTATGTTATTAGAGGGAATGAGACTTTTTCTGATGGAAAGAGGAATAGGTGCACAAACTCAGAAGCAGAAGGAATAAGAACAAAAATAAGGGGAGATAAGTATGTATCAGGCCAACAATGCAAAAAATAAGAGACGTTCCATCTGTCTTAACAAAAACCTCAACTAACAGTCAACATGGTGCGCTGTTTGCAAGGGAAACACGTGTAAAACGCTTTCCAACGTAAGCACAGAATGCTTAGCGAACTGAAATATTTTAATACTACAAAACGTTTTGTGCTATAACCACTATGAACTCAAGAAAACATCAAGCTTGTTTAAAAAAAATGGATAACCTTCAGAAGTCTAACTGTCGATAGAACAATTATATTATGCAGAATGCAGCTGAAAAACGAAAAAAAAAGAAATGCAGTAAACTTTTAAAATTGTATTTGGCTGAACAAATTCTTCCGGGCCGCGGCCACAGAGGCCATGGACCTATACTGGCGTTGAAGAAGGAAATTGTCTGCAGCTGCTTCGAATCATCTAAATATGATGGTCTGCTGAGAGGACACTTAATGAAGTTAGAACAGTCCACTCAGTCACAGTCAGGCCGAAGATTTATAAGCTATTTATCCCACACCACACAAATGAATGTGTCTCACTCACTTCTGGGAGGAATTGTTAAGGAAAGGATTCTAAATGATACAAAAAAATTTTAAGTATTTCTGTATCATATTTGACAGCACGCCAAATACATCACGCATAGATCAAATCACATTTCGTTCACATTGAAAATAAAAACAAATAAAGGATTCATTTCTGTGTCATTTTCAGCAAAGTAAAAAGAAAGCCGTCAACATAACAGGTTGCTGAAGAGATTGCTCTAGATATAACAGTGTAATGAGGGCAAGAATACAACACTTCTAAAACCGCTGGAGTGCAATGAAGAGTTCAATCAAGAATTTGTGAACTTCATCCGAAGGCATTGTTTCTACGCTGTAGAAACCACTCTCTCAACCTGTGCGGATTACACACTTTTGTAAAATGTCCATTTCGTGTGCCTTTTTTTCGGTATATAGAAACTTGTACGTGTTTTACTCAGTTTCTACCTACAAATGGACGATCCTTCTAAAGTGCGTTGGATTTATAGTTACGTGACTTTCAGATAAATTATGTAGTCGTCACGAGGCTGTTAAGCCAGTGTATCAGTGCTTTACAAAGATATCGATACCACTGAAGGATCGTCTGGTTCTTTCGAAACTATAAAAACCACAGGAGCTGTTCAAATTCTGTTGCCTGCATAGCGCGATTTTTCGTTGTGGGTTTTGTGTTTATAGAGTACTGTCTAAGAAGAAGTCAGCCGTGGTGAGAAGTATTAAGATTCTGGGAGTCAGCTACGGGATGTGTATTATTAAGATACGTCTAAAGCTTTTTGAAACACAAGAGAAATCACAAGTTGTATTGGTTAATTGCCGCCTTTAGCAACTTTAATGAAAGTTCCACTAAAACCAGACGGGTTTCGCTTTATTTTAAAGCATCTTCAGTGGTCATTGTAACAATATGGTTTTTTGTCTTACAATTTTGTTCTGATCACTAACAGTTCGCATGCTTTACTTATTACTATAAACATTTTTTATTCTTTTCGTACTCGCGGCTTTTTGTTGATTATTCCACTCTTCTTTATATTCCAAATCACTGCACTTAACACACTTCAGCAATAGCAAAACAAAACCCACAAAAAACGGGAGGACAATGCACAGAAGTGTAAATGTGTTGCAGTGAGAGTGCTGTGTGCAAATGCAAATACTCAAAACATATTCATGGAAGATGCAGATGAATGAATAAACAACAAAAAACCGTGAGTAACGGAAAGAATAACAACTGTTTATAGTAATAACTAAAGCGTGCGTACTGTTAATGATCAAAAGAAAGTGAAAGATAGAAAGCCATATTTTTACAGTGACCACCCACTGAAGATACTTTAAAAGAAGGCGTAACGCGTTCGGTCTTATACTTTTATTACAGTTGCTAAATATGTCAATTAACGTACACAACTTGTATATACGCAACGTAGGAAAAACAGCCCAAAAAAAGACAACATGTATACAAGATATTATCTTGTTGACGAAGCACTTCGATTCATACAGGACAAAAGGGACCAGGTGGGCACTCCTATGGGGGAAAAAAGTAGAGCAATCAGGAAGAAAAAACTTATACCTGGAGAGAATGTTGCAGAGAGACACCAACTTTGCACCAGGAACTGAGAAAGTCAATATTAGGGCACATGTACACGTTTCTACAAGACATCAATAAACACTACAAAACTATGGGAGGTATGTCAGATCTTTTGCTGTTCTAGAGCTCAGCAATCTGATTAAAAACTCAGTCGGAACGTCTCACGATTATAAAAAGCTTAGTTAACAATTATGGTGAGATTTATAAAGATGGTAGGTATCATTGCAGAAATTCCACACTTACAATGATTTCCGCAGCTTCCAAAGTTCCAAAGGAAGTGTCTCTTGGTTGGTCATCTGTATCATTCTTACAGTTCGTGGATAAATATGAATTTTCCGAATCTGTTTTCAGCCTCATTTTTGTAAGGCGATTTTTCTCAAATGTTTGTGTTTCGGTAGCGTAACGTGAGAGGACGTTTCCAAAACTCAAACTAATTAAGAATTATCTTAGGTGCACTATGAGTTAAGCACGATTCTCTGGTTAGGAAATTTTGTAAATCGAAAGTAGGGTAGCTAAAATTATCGATTTTGATGACGCAATTTCAAACTCTGCAGCACAAAAAGAAGTAAAAGATACTAATCTACATGTTTAAGTCCTCTGTCACTAAGAATATCTTTACTTATTTGTACTGCTTCATTAATAATCATTTAAACTGTGTTGTTTATAAAAATCCGTTTAATTTATCTCCATTCATAATAACTTTCCACAAAACAATTAACATTTTAATTTTCAGTTTAACCTCCTGCATAAAAAAAGTGATTTCTCTAAACATCATTTATTGTTCTTGTGCGTTTGACATGGGCAGCAAGGAGTGTCAAGTTAAAACTCGGTGCTAAACTACCTAGCAGCGGCACTTGGAAGGGAAGCTTGCTTCCATAGAAAATACGCTGACACTTTGACCCCTCGCAGTTAACACAGGGTACTGCGATTCAAAAGAAGTTGCTATGGTAGCAGGCAGAACACAAAGTGAAATTAAACTAATTAGGAACGACGCATAGTCTCCGGGCAGGTGAAATACTGATTGTGAGTCCTGTTGTGGATTTAGACAAACTATGCAAGGACTCAGCGCACACTCCGCTGCAGAGTGAAAATCTCATTCCGGGACTTGGTAAGAGATCACGACAGAGAAAATGATGATTTGCTCTTAGTCAACATTCATGTGTTTCTTATGTACCCGGCAACCGTGAGAATAACGTTTTACAATTAAATGAAGAACGAGGCGCACTAGTAAAAACGGCATTACATGAAACAGTTGGTGTGTTATGAACAGACGTAACAATCCATCAAGGCAGCATTCCGACGCCTACATCTACATGGCTACTATGCAAATCACATTTAAGTTCCTGGCAGTGGGTTCATCGAACCACCTTCAATACGGAAATGGAAATGCCATGTGGCTAGCGTCTCCCGTCGGGTAGACCGTTCGCCTGGTGCAAGTCTTTAGAGTTGACGCCACTTCGGCGACTTCCTTGTCGATGGGTATGAAATGATAAGGACAACACAACACCCAGTTCCTGAGGGGAGAAAATCTCCGACCCAGCCAGCAATGGAACCCGGTCCGTTAGGTATGACATTCCGTCACGCTGACCACTCAGCCACCAGGTGCGGACAACTTCACAATAATTCTGTTATTCCGCTCTAGAACAGCGTGCTGAAGAAACAAACACTTAAATCCTTCCATGGGAACTTTGAGATTACTTACTTTACTATGATGATCGGTTTTCCCTATGTTGGTAGGCGTCAACAAAATACACTCCTGGAAATGGAAAAAAGAACACATTGACACCGGTGTGTCAGACCCACCATACTTGCTCCGGACACTGCGAGAGGGCTGTACAAGCAATGATCACACGCACGGCACAGCGGACACACCAGGAACCGCGGTGTTGGCCGTCGAATGGCGCTAGCTGCGCAGCATTTGTGCACCGCCGCCGTCAGTGTCAGCCAGTTTGCCGTGGCATATGGAGCTCCATCGCAGTCTTTAACACTGGTAGCATGCCGCGACAGCGTGGACGTGAACCGTATGTGCAGTTGACGGACTTTGAGCGAGGGCGTATAGTGGGCATGCGGGAGGCCGGGTGGACGTACCGCCGAATTGCTCAACACGTGGGGCGTGAGGTCTCCACAGTACATCGATGTTGTTGCCAGTGGTCGGCGGAAGGTGCACGTGCCCGTCGACCTGGGACCGGACCGCAGCGACGCACGGATGCACGCCAAGACCGTAGGATCCTACGCAGTGCCGTAGGGGACCGCACCGCCACTTCCCAGCAAATTAGGGACACTGTTGCTCCTGGGGTATCGGCGAGGACCATTCGCAACCGTCTCCATGAAGCTGGGCTACGGTCCCGCACACCGTTAGGCCGTCTTCCGCTCACGCCCCAACATCGTGCAGCCCGCCTCCAGTGGTGTCGCGACAGGCGTGAATGGAGGGACGAATGGAGACGTGTCGTCTTCAGCGATGAGAGTCGCTTCTGCCTTGGTGCCAATGATGGTCGTATGCGTGTTTGGCGCCGTGCAGGTGAGCGCCACAATCAGGACTGCATACGACCGAGGCACACAGGGCCAACACCCGGCATCATGGTGTGGGGAGCGATCTCCTACACTGGCCGTACACCACTGGTGATCGTCGAGGGGACACTGAATAGTGCACGGTACATCCAAACCGTCATCGAACCCATCGTTCTACTATTCCTAGACCGGCAAGGGAACTTGCTGTTCCAACAGGACAATGCACGTCCGCATGTATCCCGTGCCACCCAACGTGCTCTAGAAGGTGTAAGTCAACTACCCTGGCCAGCAAGATCTCCGGATCTGTCCCCCATTGAGCATGTTTGGGACTGGATGAAGCGTCGTCTCACGCGGTCTGCACGTCCAGCACGAACGCTGGTCCAACTGAGGCGCCAGGTGGAAATGGCATGGCAAGCCGTTCCACAGGACTACATTCAGCATCTCTACGATCGTCTCCATGGGAGAATAGCAGCCTGCATTGCTGCGAAAGGTGGATATACACTGTACTAGTGCCGACATTGTGCATGCTCTGTTGCCTGTGTCTATGTGCCTGTGGTTCTGTCAGTGTGATCATGTGATGTATCTGACCCCAGGAATGTGTCAATAAAGTTTCCCCTTCCTGGGACAATGAATTCACGGTGTTCTTATTTCAATTTCCAGGAGTATATTTTCGCATTAGGAGGAGAAAGATGCTGATTCAAATTTCGCAGGAAGATCCCGCCGCAACGAGAAACACCTTTGTTTTAACGTTTACGCATACCAAATTCTGTATAATGTACGTGATCCTCTCTCCCCTATTTCTCGATAATACAAAATGTGCAACAATTCTTTAAACATCCTGGATGTACTCCTTTAATGCCATCTGGTAAGGATCCCACACCCCGCAGAAGTACTCAAAGAGAGGACGGACAAGCGTAGTGTAAGCAATGTTTTTAGTAGATCTGTTGCATCTTCTAAATGTTCTGCCAATAAAACAGTCTTTGGTTCGCCTTCCCCACAAAATTTTCTGTGTGTTCTTTCAAATTTGTGTTCAAAATTGTAATTCCCAGGTTTAGTTGAATGTACGGCCTTTGGATTTGATTGATTTATCGTGTAAACGAAGTTTAAAAGATTCATTTCAGAAATCATGTGGGCGACCTCCCTGTTTCCATTATCTAGGGTCAATTGCCAATTTTCTCATCATACAGACGCCTTATCTAAATCATTCTGCAATTGATTTTGATCTTCTGATGAGTTTACTAGACGTCAAACGACAGCATCATCTGCAATCAAGCTAAGACGGCTGCTCAGATAATTTCCTAAATCGTTTGAAGTAGATATGGAACAACAGAGGGCCTATAGCACTACCTTGGGGAACGCAGGAAATAACTTCTGTTTTACTCAATAAATTTCCACCCATTTCTACGAACAGTGACCTCCATGACAGGAAATCACGAAACCAGTCGCATAACTGAGGAGATATTCCGTAAGCACTCAAGCTAATTACAAGCCACTTGTGAGGCACGGTGTCAAGACTTCTGGAAATCTAATATTACGGAATCAATTTGAAATCCTCCACTTCGTGTGAGTAAAGAGCTAGTTGTGTTTCACAAGAACGATGTTTCCTAAATCCGTTTTGATTATTTGTCAGCAGACAGTTTTCTTCGAGGTAATGAATAATGTTCGAACACAATATATGTTCCAAAATTTGCCATTCTTGAACATTAGTGTGACATATGCGACTTTCCAATGGTCGAGCGAAGCAGCACTGTCATCGATAGTACTTTCATTGCTACCACTCAGAGAAGGCATTAATTGTACCTTGTCACTAGCATACTTTACATACGACCAGAATCTCTTCTCATTTTCTGCCAAGTTTCGACTAGTATAAGCATCTCGTATTGATATGAATGCTAAATTTCGAACTTCTATAAAAGATCGCAAATCTTTGGTGTTTTGTTTACGTTTAAATTTGGCATGCTTTTTTCTTTGTTTCTGCAACAGTTTTATGACCAGTTTTGTGTACCATAGTGGGATAAGCATTTAGTATAAATATCTCAATTGCAGTTGGTAATATTTCTTTGAATTCAAGCCGCATTTGTTCTACACTTCTGCTATTAAGGAGTGGAAATTCTCTCAGGAAGCCGTCAAGCGAATTCCTATCTGCTTTTTTGAATACATATATTTTATTTTGGTAGCTTTGGGAATTACAGTATTCAGTCTTGCTACGACAACCTGTGTTCACTAATTCCTGTATACGTTTTGTTGTTCGTTATTTGCTCAGGATTATTTGTTACTAAGACGTTAAGTGTGTTATCACAATCGTTAACTATTGGAGTGGGCTTCTGAACTAATTGCTCGAAATTTTCAGAAAATGCGTTTAGTTCAATATCGGACGATGTTTCAACCGCACCATGTATTTCCACCAACATATCGAGGGTAAACTGAAGTCACTACCAGCTAGACACGTCAAAAAAGTTTTACATCACCCCGATCCCGAGAACTCCTGAAGATAGACGTTGACTATGGATATTGTATCACAGACACAGTCCCTTTGTTCAGAGATGTTACTAAGCCCGCCCAAAGATGTAAACAAACATGAGCAACGCCTATTAGACGGAGGGGGTCTGACAGCCGATCAGTTCCAGTCATTCCACCGGGAAGGAGGTACACGGCTCGTGTTTGTAGTGAAACCATGCGTAGACTGTCAATACCATGGTTCGATCGCGGCCGCATTGTTACTTTGTGCCGGGAAGGGCTCACAACAGTGGAAGTGTCCAGGTGTCTCGGAGTGAACCAAAGCGACGTCATACGGACATGGAGATACAGACAGGAGCTGTGGTTGACATGCCTCGCTCATGCCGCCCAAGGGCTACTGCTGAAGTGGATGACTGCTACCTAAGGATTATGTCTCGGAGGAACTCTGACAGCAACGCCACCATGTTGAATAATGATTTTCGTGCAGCCGCAGGACGTCGTGTTACGACTCAAACTGTGCGCAATAGGCAGCATGATGCGCAACTTCACTCCCGACGCCCATGGCGAGGTCCATCTTTGGAACCACGATACCATGCAGCGCGGCACAGATGGGCCCAACAACATGCCGAATGGACCGCTTAGGATTGGCATCAGGTTTTCTTCACCAATGAGTGTCGCATATGCTTTCAACCAGACAATCGTCGGAGACGTGTTTGGAGGCAAACCGATCAGGCTGAACGCCGGCAGCATATTGGCGAGGCATTCGTCTTCATGGAAGATAATTCACGCCCGCATCGTTCACGTCTTGTGAATGACTTCCTTCAGGATAAAGACATCGCTCGACTAGAGTGGCCAGCATGCTTCCCAGACATGAACCCTACCGCACATGCCTGGGATAGAATGAAAAGAGCTGTTTATGGACGATATGACCCACCAACCACTCTGATGGATTTACGCCGAATGGCAGTGGAGGAGTGGAAAAACCTGTACCAACAGTGCCTTGGTGAACTTGTGGATAGTATGCCACGACGAATACAGGCATTCATCAATGCAAGACGACGTGCTGCTGAGTATCAGAGGTGCCAGTGTGTACAGCAATCTGGACCACCACCTCTGAAGGTCTCGCTGTATGGCGGTACAACATACAATATGTGGTTTTTATGAGCAGTAAAAAGGGCGGAAAAGATGTTTATGTTGATCTTTATTCCAATTTTTCTGTACAGGTTCCGGAACTCTCGGAACCGAGGTGATACAAAAATTCTTTCGATGTGTTTATAATTGTATGACTTGGATATCTTTTAACATTTGACTCATGTGTTCTTTGTATCGTTCAGCATTTGTATCATTTGAGATGGGAGGTCGGTAAAACCATACAATTATTATTTTATTCCGCTTACGAAGAGTTACCTCTACCCTAATAACCTACAGGAACTATCTATTTCAGTTTTTCTACACGATAAGATACTTCTAACAGCAAGAAACATGTCACAACCAACTGTCTTTAGTCTATCCTTTCTGAATACCGTTAAGTCCTTCGAAAAACTTGCGATTGAACGTATCTCCGCCTTCACTCCTCTTTCAGTGCCTATAACGATTTGAGCATCAATGCTTTCTATTAGTGGTTGGAGCTCTGGTACGTTTCCAACACAGCTACGACAATTTATAGCTGTTATAACGATGGTTCCTTCCTGTATTAGACCTGCCTCATTTGAGACTGAAGCCCTTTGTGTTTCCCCGAGGCCCTCTAAGCTACAAAACCACCCAGTCCGGGTCTCACAGCCCTCGCTACCGTGTAGCCGCCTCCTGAGTGTAATGGGCTCCTAACCTATTTGTCAGCAACCAAACCCCACCATCCTACAGCGCTAGTCGAGGAATCTGCAGCCTACATGGTCGCAGAACCGTCTGTGCCTTTGATACAGACCCTCCACTCGGCTCTGTAGGTCCACAACTGGTCCTGTAGAGTATGCTGCAAATGGTGAGCTCTGTTTCCATCTCCCAAGCAAGAATGTCAGTCCTTAGCATTTCTGATAGCCGCTATAAACCAGAGAAAATCTCTTCCGAAAGCGACACACATCATTAGTACTGACATGAGCCACTACGTGCAACTGGCTTCACCCTGTGCTCTACATGGCATCCGGAAGTACCCGTTCCACGTCTGGAATGACGACACCCGGAATGCTTACGAAGTACACAATGCTTTCCTTCCGCTCTTTGGGAGCCATATTCCTAAGGGGCCCCGTAACGCGCCTAACATTGGAGCCTCCCGCTACCGATAATGCCACCCTCTGTGATTGCCCGGATCTTGCTGGCTGAGCGGTTTCCTCTGAAACAGGACAAGCGACTGCGTCTAGTTGAACATTGTCAGCCACAGGTAGTACCTGGAACCTGTTTGTCAGACTAACAGGGGAGGACTGACGGTTGGCTTTCCGTGAAGTCTTTCGCAGTCTGCCGCACCTCGAGGCGACTTCCCGCACGACTACGGGCAAGCGGCCAACGTCAATGCGAGCAGTAAATGGGCTGGCCACCAGTGCGAACCGATTGGTGGACTCGTGAGTCCTGCTGGACGGTCCTTGGGTATCCATAACGGTAATGCCATCCACTGCAGCCTCAAGCTGCACCGAAGCCAACACAGCTAGGAGCTGAGAGTGAAGTGTCACCAACTCAGCTTGCATCCGCACACAACAATGACAGTCCCTTTCCATACTAAACACGGTGGAATACTACGCTACACAGAGAAACAAACGACTTTCGACAGGCGCTAAGAAAGTCTACTGTAGAGACTGACGAAAACGCAAGAACTGTGTCTAATAAATCTGATTAACACGCAGAAATTCAAAAACTAAACTACCAAAGCACACAGGCGAGACTAAATAACTCGCTCCTGGTTAGGAACTTGTAAAATGTCACAAAATCGGTTTCTTTCCCACACGAACTAAAACATATCACACGTGAAAAACTTTATAACCACATCAAAAATGCTATTTACGTAAATATCGTACAAAACCTCACAAGTCGCAGCAACATAAGTCAGACAGTTATGTCTTCATTTTTTCTGTCTTTCCTTATCAGCCAGTTTTCTGCTACCTGCCCCCTGCCCCCTCCCCCTCTCCGACGACGCACAGAAAGCACTTGAGCCTTCCGTAATGAGAGTACTAGCAATGTTTGGGGCCGTCTTCACCGCATGTCATATAGGCTATCGTTCGACGATATAATCTTTCACATGTTGAGAAGGAAACGCGGTGTACACACTTTGACCTGAATGCAGGATAGAATTATTGTGTAGCTTCTGGTTGGCCACTAGTATTCCGTGAAATGAAACGGTGATGGAATATATAGTTTGTCTGGCATAGTTAGTACCTCCTTTGTTGAAGGTTCACACTTAATGTTCTTATTTTATTCGCTCTGTGGCTCCTCTCTGTTCTGATGTTATTCTGCATCTGTTACTAGAAATGTCTGATTCAACAGAGAAAGTAACTCCGCATTATTAAGTGATATACTCCTCCGTGTTAGGTAAGCAGTCGGTACCTACGGATAAAGCTGATTTTGAAGCGAATGTGGAAGAGATCCCGAGAATCCCCTTAACCTAGTTGCCTGAAGTGTAGAACAGAGGATTAGAAAGCGGTTAGCATAAACTTTTGGTGCTTGTTGGCTCCGAAACACATCCCTTATAAAGCCTTAAAGCCAGCTGCGACGCACCTGAAACACCGGCACTGAGAGCATCACCCAGCAGCACGTGAACAACAAAGGGGTGACGGAGGCAGTATTATTGTAGCATCCAGATGTGTATGTACATGATTACTGAGAAATTCAAACTTAAAAGTTTGACACACAGTTCATAGAAGTACTGTTAGACTGTATCTCTACTGTTTTACTCTTGAATAACACGTGGGAAAGTTAACACCTATATCATTCCGTGCGAGCTCTCATTTCTCATGTTTTATTACGGCTATCATTCCTCCCTTAGTCGGTGGAGGTCAAAAACTATTGTGGTGATGAAGGAAGAAGTTGGAGATTTTAATTTCGTGAGAAGATATTGCCGCAACTACAAAAAGTTTCCTTTTAATGACTGCCATACGAGCTCGATTATTAGAGCCGTTATACACTCACCCTATTCCGCGATAATGTAAAACGAGCTTTCCTCCTCTGAACTTCATTGTCCTCCGTCAATGCTATCAGGCAGGGATCCAGTTCCGCGCAGCAGTACTCCAAAGGAGGACAGACAAGCTAGTGTGGGCAATATCTGCAGTAGATTTGTTGCACCTTTTAAGTGTTCTGCCAGTAAAACGTAGCCCTCAATTGGTCTTCCTCTCAAGTTTTGCTATGTTTCGTACCAATTCATGTTGTTTGGCCGGCCGTGGTGGCCGAGCGGTTCTAGGCGCTACAGTCCGGAACCGCGCGACCGCTACGGTCGCAGGTTCGAATCCTGCCTCGAGCATGGATGTGTGTGATGTCCTTAGGTTAGTTAGGTTTAAGTAGTTCTAAGTTCTAGGGGACTGATGACCTCAGATGTTAAGTCCCATAGTGCTCAGAGCCATTTGAACCAACCATGTTGTGTGTAATTTCAATCTCTTGGTATTTAATTGAATCGAATACCTCCAAATTTTTGTGATTTATCACTTAAACGAAAGTCAACGAATTTTTTTAATAATCATATGAAGTACCCCTACAGGATCAAAAGCCACTTTTGGCACCATGGACATATTTTGTCTAAATAAATTTTGTAGTTCTTTCTGATCTCATGATGTCTTTACTAGACGGTAAGCGACAGCAGCATCTGGAAACTAAGAGGGCTGCTCAGTTAGTCTTCTACATCGTTTATATACTTTAAGAACAGCAGAAGGCCTATAGCGCTTCCTTGAGTAACCCTACATGAGCAGAATTCGGAGAACATGGAGTTGATGGCAAAAAAGATGATACATTGGAACAATTTGCTCTCTAATTGCTTCAGAAAGTAAGTTTTATCTTGAGGTCCTGAAACAGTGAATTTCTCACCTACGTCTGATAACAGCTTTGGAAAATCTGGAAATCTGGCTCAAGCTTGGCGTGTTGTTATGTGTGCGAAACCAACTGTTGTCTGGATGTTGTATTTGTGGTCTAGTTTTATAAAGAGCATGTCCGTTTATTCTAAAATTCCACACAGTAGTTCTAATGGTAAGAAATGAAAATGTGCGTGTGGCTAAGGCTTCCCGTCTGGTACAACGGTCGCCTCGTCCGAGTCTTTTTAGTTGCCGCCACTTCGGCGACTTGCGTGTCGATGAGGATCAAGTCCGAACGGTCGAAGGGCATGAAAAAGCATGCAGTAGTTCAGAAGGGAGTGGGACATGTTATTCAATCTTTACTGGTGCACCACGACCCTGTCGGATGTGATGAACTAACTCTGCAACGTTAAACAAAACGTCATTTAGAGGCAACCGAGCATCAGACTGCTTATTCAGGAAGGGTGAAACTGGAAGATATGATAGCTCCGACTAGGTATCTGGAGGAGCTAACTAACGAATAAAATCAGAACAAATGAAGTAATCACAACCCAATGGCGTCACAGAGCCCCCAAAGCTTGTTGTACCTTCTGTGGAGGGTTGGTTCAAATGGCTCTGAGCACTATGGGACTTCTGAGGTCACCAGTCCCCTAGAACTTAGAACTACTTAAACCTAACTAACCTAAGGACATCACACACAACCACCATCCCGGCTTGCTCTGTGGAGGGGGTGCTACTGTTGGAGCAGTACGGCCCAGCAAGCTCTCAGAAGTACCCCACAAAATCAGATGCTTCCAGACACTCGCCGAGATTCTCAGTACACGATCATGTATTGGTGCATCCACTAACCTTCCAAGGAATTCATCAAAGTAGCTTCAGGCATCCCGTTCCCTCTCCCCACCGCCCCACCCCCTGAGCTGGGGACTGTATGCAGCAACATGGTTCATTTGCAACACAGATTCACCTGCTGAGTGACTATCTTCTACTGGCGAGCACCACCTTGGTTGGTCGCATGCGCGAACCTAGGCTAGGGGCTCCCTAGTCTCTCTCTTGCTGTTCACCAGTTCCTGAGGTCCTTCGTTGTTGCTGATCACCGCGCAGCATGGGCATATGCCTTCGACTTAGACCATGCTGTGTACTACGGTTTAAACAGCGTGCTTCACAGGTGGTACGTGGCGACCACGATGTAGTAAGGCTGCCAGGTTCTGCACCTGGAACAGCCAGCTTCATTAACGACTACACCTGTCACTGCTAACGCTTACTGTCTCTTGAGTTGGCAGTTGTTGACATGTACGAGTAGCGCTTTGGAAGCCACCTACGTCATCGAGAGAATATAGCCTCCCAATTTGTGGAATGATGTGTCAACATCAGAATGAATAAACGATTATTGCATTTCATTAGTGGCTCTCCTAGCGGTTCCAGTAACAACCATCTCTACAATCCACGTCCAGGCCAAACAGGAACACCTTTTCCTGACCTATTATTGGCAGATTCCTCCACCACTGTCGAGGTCAACTGTCGGTCACAAAAGTGGATAAAGTACACACTAACTGAAAACAGGGAGAAATTTGGAAAAAGGCGTTACAGTTCAGGGTAAAATAGATTAAAAAGAAGTTTGCCGACGACATTGTAATTCTGTCAGACAGCAAAAGACTTCAAAGACGAGGTGATCGGAATATACAAATATTAAATAAAACGTAATCGGGTATAGTCGAATAAAGTCAAGTGATGTTCCGGAAATTATATAAAGAAATAAGACACTAAAATTAATAGATTGCTACTTAGGCAGTAAAACAGCGAGTGACGTGGCACCTAAAGGGAACATCAAAGGCAGACAGATAAGAGAAACAAGAAGTTTTCGGAGAAAAAGAAATGTCTTAACGTAATTAACGCATTTAAGTGGCAGAAATATCTTCTGAATGTACTTATACTGGAGGCAGTAGGATCGTTTTACAGTTAGTTGCAATTGCCGATTCTCTAAATTTTCTCAATAGCGTGCCTCGAAAAGTTCGTCACCTTCCCTCCAGCGAGTCCCATTTGAGTTGCAGAAGCTCCCCCTAACACTTGAGTGTTGATCGAAATTACCGGTAACAAATATGGCAGCCCACCTCTGAACTGTTCGATAGCTTCCTTTAACCGGACCTGGTGGGTATACGAAACACTCGAACAGTACTCAGGAATGGGTTGCACTAGTGTTCTATGTGGGGCCTCCTTTACAGATGAACCGCACTTTGCTAAAACTCTCCAAATAAACCAAAGTCTAGCATTCGCCTTCCCCTTAACAATCCTTACATACTCGCATCATTGCATATCGCTTTGCAGTATTAAGCCTAGATATCTGACCGACCTGATTGTTTAGGTAGCACACTACTAATGCTGTAATCGAACATTACGGGATTGCTTTTCCTACTCATCTGCACAGACTTACGGTTCTCTACATTTAGAGCAAATTAGAAACTTCGACATCTTCCAGTACATAACTGCATCATCAGAAAATAGCCGCAGATCGTTGCTCACCCTGCCCTTCAGATCATTTACTGTATGTACACTGACGGCAAAAAATCGAAACACAGAGGGTGTTTTGTGACATAAACTAAGCTTCATAGGCGTGTTTTTACATTGAGAGATCATGTCAACTCAGATTTCACCCCAATCGCGTAAGAGTAGCGCTACTAAAGTCACTATGTGAATACAAATCAGATTTGTTTCAAATATACGCTGTAACGGTTGTGGGCGTTAGTTACATTTGAGATGAGACGAGTTGCGGTCAGTCAGGAATGCCTTAAAAGCGACAAAGACACCATTATCAGCACCTCACGAATTTGAACGAGGTCGTGTAATAGGGCTACGAGAAGCTGGACGTTGCTTCTGCGATATTGCAGAAAGACCTGGCGGGAATGTTGCCACTGTACATAACTACGGGCTGCGGTGTTCACGAGAATGCACGGTCGCAAGAAGACAGTTGCGGACAGCCACTTGGCACTACTGCGAGGGAGGGTCATCGTGTTCGGGGTATGTCTCTGGCGCATCGTACTGCGTCTGCAGCAGCAATTTAAGTAGCAGTTGGCACCACAACGACAGAACAAACTACTACAAATCGGTTACTTCAAGGACAGCTCCGAAACAGACGCCCTGTAGTAGCGCGCGTTCCAGTGACTCAAAACCACCGCCATTTGCCACTTCAGATGTTTCAAGCGAGAATTTATTGTAGGGCAGAGTGTAGGACAGTTGTGTTTTCTGATGACAGCTGTTGCTGCCTTGGTGTCAGTGATGGCCATGTGTCGGTTAGGAGGAGACCAGTCGAGGACCTGCAGCCGACTTTTCTGCATGCTCGTGTTCGATTCCCGGCGGGGTCAGGGATTTTCACCTGCCTCGAGACGACTGGATATTTGTATTGTCCTCATAGTTTCATCATCATTCATGAAAGTGGCGAGACTGGGCTGAGCAAAGGTTGGGAATTTGTACGGGCGCTGATGACCACGCAGTTGAGCGCCCCACAAACCAATCGTAATCATCATTTTCTGCGTGCTAGACACTGGACCTACACGTAGAGTTATGGTCTGTGATGTGATTTCGTATGACAGCAGTAGCACTCTCGTCGTTATTACACGCACCCTGACAGTGAAAGTTTGTCAGTTTGGTGATTAATCTGTTGTGCTGCCATTCATGAGCAGCGTTGTAGGGGGCGTTTTCCATCAGGATAACGTTCTCCCACATACGGCTGTTGTAACTCGACATGCTCTACACAGTGTCGACATGTTGCGTTAACCTGCTCAATCACCAGATCTGTCTCCAACCGTGCAGATGTGGGACATCCTCGGACAACTCCAACGTCATCCACAAACAGCATTAACCGTCACTGTATTGATCGACCAAATGCAACAGGCATGGACTTCCATCCCACAAACTGACATGCGGCACATGTACGAAACAATGCATGCACGTTTGCATGCCAGCATTCAACATTCCGGCGGTTACACCTGTTATTAAAGTACCAACATTTCACATTTGCAATGGCTTATCGCACGCTTACATTAACCTGTGATCCCTTAAATCCCTTAAATATGTTACCTGGACAAAAGTTTTCCGGAAATTTCATTACTCTTCATTAACAGGTTTTGGTGCTGCGATTTATTTCCGTCGGCGTATGTAGAGAATAGTAGTGGTTCTCTTATAGGGAATAGTAGCGGTTTTCTCACACCTCTTAGGACACTCCTAACGTTACTTTTCTCTCTGCTGAATACGTCCAGTAGAGTACAACGTACTGGGACCTATTACTTACGAAGTCTTCGAGCCACTCACATCAGCGAATCTTCGTGTTAACGAATGGGGTACCATGTGAAACGATTTTCGGGTATGTAGGATATGGAATATGCCTGTTGTCCTTCACGCGTGGTTTGCAAGATTTCACATGAGAAAAGGGTGAGCTGAGTTTCACACGAGTGCTGCTTTTTAAAACAGTGCTGGTTTGTGGACAGGAGCTTCAGTCCCGAAGAATTTTATTTACTGTAAAAAGAGACAAGCGTTTAAAATGGGTGTTATTGAAGACTGCTGGAGTTTCAATGGACAGATCAGATAACTAACAAAAAACTCGAATTAGGGAGAAACGAGCTTTGAGACAGTTATTCCAAAATGAGGACTGATTATTTCTATGATTACAGGGGAGTCCGCACCATAACATTAAAATGAAACCTTTTTTATTTTAAATGTTTGTGGTGCAGGCCAATTTGTGGTTCGGGCATTTAGGCGTAAATGCGGCCCTCCGTCTCCCATACTCAACGATCCGTTCCGTGCGCCAATGCAACCATCGCTCTCCAAAAAGACGTTGTCGTTTCGGGACGACATTGCCGATCCTCGCGTTAGGTGGCTCAGAGACGATAACCGGCGGAAGAGAAAGCACACGGCCACGGCAAAGCGCGATCAGACGTAATACGCCTACAACTTCCCGTCAACGTCAAATTCATTACAGACGGAGCACGAACGTTTCCATTTTCAGAGCCAACATAGGTGAGTGTGGATGCAAAATTTAACTAGAGGAATTTCTTTTAAAATATAATTCTCCTTCTTTTGTCAACGTAACTTCTTTTTTATTTAAAAACAATTTATTAGGTTTTAACTCCCCATTAACGAAAAAGTCATTAAGAGAACAAGTATGCGTAGATATAACGACCGCGCCCACTTCAAAGGATCCATCCTTGCGGTTGCAAGTGTCTCCTAAACGGCTGTTCACCGAATGCTGCTGCGATGGGCCTCCACAACAGGCACCTGATCATGCACCCACGCAGACTCCTGTTCATCGGCAACGAAGGTTGGAATTTGAACGCCAGTACCATATCAGGACGTCCACTGAGTGGCGACAGGGGGCCTTTTCAGATGAACCACATTGTATGCTCCATCCCGCAGGTAGCCGTTCGCATGTACAGCCTGAAATGTCTGAAAGCGTACACCCTGCTACAACCGTCTGAAGGGTTATGGTCTGGGGAATGTTTTCATGACATTCCCTGTGTTGTTTTGTCATACTGGAAGGCACAATGGATAAACGGAAGAATGCCTCTATACTTGGGGACCGTGTCTAACCTTACATGCAGTTCGTTTTTCCTCGTCACGGTGGCATCTTCCAGCAGGACAATGCAATGTGCCACACAGCTCATAGTGTACTTGAGTGGTTAGAACAGCACCGGGATGAGTTTACTGTAGTCACCTGGTCATCGAACTCCCCGGATTTAAACTTAATCGTTTTCGCGCCATGGAGCCCCAACGGAGAATCCTAGCGCAGCGGGCCCCAGCACTGGAGTCGGTATGGCTCCACAAACACGTCTGTACCTTTCGGAAACTCAGTAACTCTCGTCTCACAGTGGTCTGCGCTGCAGAAGGTGGTTATTCAGGCGTTTGATAGGTACCCACACTAATGGGACTGGACAGTGTATATTCAAAAAAGCTTTCAGAGCATTGGCAAACATCAAAGTTCAGTGTGTAATAGGGATTGTACTGCTCTCACATTATAGAATGAATAAATAAATGTGAAGTAGCTGCAAAGACTTATGTACAAAATGTTCTCTTCTACTTATTATAACTTCCTTGCACCCTGCGTGGTTCTTTAGTGGATGCAGAAACGAAGAACATATGCCGTTCATAAACAGAGAATTCAGATATTAATTTATTCTGTATCTTATATCAAATACTAAAATTAATACATAACTTGGTTGCTGTAGTTGCAGCGTCAGTTGCTCACATTAGACTTGAATGTAGAAATAAGTACAGATAAAAAAGATTTATAAATCTGTCACTCTTCAATACAGTGTCTATTCAGATGATGTCGTGCCTGGCCACTATGTAAGTCTGTTGTTCGACAGGTAAACACACAAAAAAGGGCTCAGTGCATGAATGTTCGAAGTTAAGTAACACCGCCACTGGAGCTCCGGAGAGGGGATGCTTTCATTTCATTGGCAGCGGCGTAATCGTTCGTGTCAGCACCCTCGTGCCACGGTGGCTGCTGCAGAAAACCTGGCGGCGTAGCTGGCAACGCGAGTATTTGAAAGTGCGGTCGACCGGATAGAGGCCAAGATACCACACTACTTATCGTATGATTGTGAAGCGTTCTGCTCACTTCGCTAGTGCCTCAGAGCCGACATGAGTTTCTACTCCCTTCTCATTGATGTCATGGGATATAGTCTGTCACTGAATTTGCCCATACTTTTGCAGCTCCGTAAAGGTTAGGTAACAGATAAAGGACATCGTTGTACATAGAAATTTACCTTGGAAATATGTTGACTCCCTACAAAAGTCTTAAAAGTAATATTCAGACGTTATGCAGCTGATGGTTCCACTTGTGTTAGGCTTTCGATCTTTTGTTGCTCCACGCGACTTCCTACGGCATTCATGTATGGCTCAAGTCATGAATCGCTTTAGCGAAGTGCCGCAGTGTTGAAGACATGAAGAGTGCTGTTCAAATCCCCATTCGGCCATAAAGATTCCGGGTTCTACAATATTTCCTTCACAAACCTTCTCCAAATGAACTAGTGTTATGGCTCTGATAACCTCGATATCTCTGTAGCCCTAAACTCACCCATTCTCTCCTTATGAATATATCTGTCCTTCCCTGAAGTTATACCACGAAGAAAAAGAGAAACTCGATCCCGTTTCCTAGATTTCCGCCAGGCAGCAACGAAACTATGAAGATGAAGATGTCTGATTGCCGCCAGACAGTGTCTGGAGTAGAGTCTATAGATATTACGGGGTGGAAGCGCTGGTAGGGGTTGCCGATGGCCAGTCTGTGGTTGGAACCTCTGGTCCACAACAGCCTAAAAGGTAGCAGCTTAAGGCCATACTCCGTCACCACTACGTATCATAAAAGAATCAACATCATCATCATCTCCATATATATTCAGATACTTTACAAGTAGCCTTTCTGTGATATTTGTAGGAATTCATGATGTTAACTTGTTTGAAATAATACACACATTCCCTACATACAGTTTTATAGACAATTATCGGCCACATTGTTTTTAGTATTCCACGACTGTAAAATTGTAAATGTCATTGGCTGAAGAGCTGTCATTTTTCACTTTTATTACTATCTTATTATGGGGAACTGAAAGAAAAAAATAAAGAAAAGAAAATGACGGCAAGAGGCGTCCTCGCCGAGATGGGTATGTCACTCCGGAACCTCAGCTAGGAGGCCCCGCAGAACGCCGCGTTGTGTTCGGCATCTAGTGTCGGTGTTCCACTACTTTATTGTGGAATATAAATGCATTCACTTAAATAATGACGCAATCAAAATCATCCATGAGAAGCGAGGTCATCCTAATTTCACCTGAAGCAAGAACGTGCGGACGGGGTGTACTTAGTAAATTACTGCTCGTGAGATCAACCTACGGAACCTTCAGACTGAGGAAAGCCTTATATTAGTCATTCTTATACAATCTGTGTAGCATTTAGGAAAAGACGTTTTACGGGTTGTCACCTACGAATTAATTTTCTGAACTCATCTCTGATATTTATAATGCCGTATCGTGTTATCACCAATGATCACATATTCGCTAGCTTAATTCTCTTTCGTGCCTTGAAACCTCACGTTTAGTGTTCCCTATCACGACCACCAAAACCAGGTTTCAAATATTTAGTAACAGTAACATTTAACGTTTATCAATAATCCTGATGGACGAATTAATTATTAAATATAGTTGTTTTTACCATGGATGTAATGGCCAACATAGACTGCAGAGTAAAACATGAATTTGCTCTGGGATTATCGATAGTTATTAGTTCTCTTTTGTAATTTTATCTTAAAAGCATATCATCACAAGCGCAGATACTCTTTGACGTTAATTCAGAATTAACGACATTATATCACAAAGGTTTCAGCTGGCACAGTGACATCTCAGTATTTACAAATAAAGCGGGTGGCATTTGTACGGGGATCAAATTAGCGAACGAAAGCACTATCATTGTAATTTTAAACCTCCATTATTTGCATTGTCTGTTTATTTCAAGCAACGGTGAAAAGGAGCATTTCGAACGCACTGCTTTAAAACTGTTGGTTCCACAAGCGCAAACCTATGAATACTTGATTTTCTGCATGATACCATCCAACATGCTAAGAGCTTAAACGTCCTCAATGTCACGCATGCAAGATGTTTATCTGAGACAAACGAAACTGAGACACAAGAAGATAGGTAATGACGTTATGGATGAAAGTGAAGGTTAGTTATGTTTCAAAGAAAACTGATTTCTCACACAGTATTAATATGAAGAATAATAAGAGAATTAGCACTTAGCTTCAACTGTTACCAAGCGCTAAAGAAAAATAGCAGGTATTTCTCAATTGACTGGTCTATAAGCAGGATAGCGTCTACCGTTACACGTTACAAGAGTCTGCCCATGAAGGGAGACAGCGCCTAGTTGTAGGAGAAATGAGTTCTCATCCAATGCAAAGAATTCTGCTGAAGTTTCGGAGCCACTACTAAATTCCGTACAGATATTATCTCGATGTTTTATTAGACAGCGGAGACCAACGAGAAAGCAAGTCCATCCTTTATTTCCACTTAAATGTCTACATGTGGCTATCGATCTGCTTATTTATGACACGGACTCCATATCTCATAGTTCCGTAGGACCCTCGCGCACAGCGCCCTGGTTGGTCTTATCTAGCATTTGTTTACGTGAAGTGAAACGCAAGCCACGAATTTTACTTTTTTAATATATTCTCAAAGGTTGATTTGGAACATTATTAAGCAGAAAACATCTTCTATTCATAATTCATAATGCACTCAATGACTGTTAGTCTCTTTGAATGAATCCACACTGTTATCAATAAATCTCATAAACTATCGGTACTGGGATTGCAGAGTCAGATGTACTAGGAACGTAAATAACAGCCTACAATAAGTTCGCGGACTGACAACGCGGGCCGGCCCCTGTGGCCGAGCAATTCTAGGCGCTTCAGTCCGGAACCGCGCTGCTGCTACTCGCAGGTTCGAATCCTGCCTCGGCCATGGATGTGTGTGATGTTCTTAGGTTAGTTAGGTTTACTTAGTTCTAAGTCTAGGGGACTGATGACCTCAGATGTTAAGTCCCATAGTGCTTAGAGGCATTTGAACCATTTTTTTGACAACGCAGACCCATCTGACTACGCTTTTCCTAGACTAAGGTCATTGTTGATGAATGCACGGAGTTCTTCCAAAATGATACCATTTGAATAATTCATTAATAATTCTAATACCGACAGAGGAGTGAATAAGACTGTGTCACAGACTGTTAGAACCTGTGTTCTTATATGGATTTCTAGCGAGGTTCTGTTTCAATTATTCTTAGAGTCTGTGCTATATTTCGAGTGATATAAAAGTTAGATTTCCTACGATATCTTCTGTAACATTTATTCTGAGCGGGGTAGTAATGTGGATAAAGCATAAGAGACGTGGAACTCATATCACGATATGGCCAACGAAATTTTTGCTGTACGTGGTTTTCCAAAACTGATAAAGAAGAACATCAGTGTTCCTCCCATAAAAAGTGTGCCATCGTTCTTACCCAAATCTTAATTCATCTGTACCTGAGCTCTACTGTAACGACCGCGTATTCAACAGAATGTTAAACCTTAACCTTCCTTCCTTCCTTCCCTTTTCTTCGCAATGTACTTTCCTATGAAATCGGCCTATCTTTCTACCTTCTTCGTATGAGTTAACTTAAGTAATTTATTTATGTCATTGGTCGGCCATCTATTTTCAAAGTTTTCTGAGGGAGCAATGTATGAGAGAGTTGTGGCACATCTCATTGCACATAGTCGTCAGACTAAAACTGAGTTCAGGAAAGGAGTAAGTATAGGAATGTAATTTATTCTTGTGTGTGAGGGAGTAAAAGGGATCAAATATAGTTTGAGAACTTTTGGTATTTCCTTTAATTTCCTTTAATTTAACAAAAGTGTTTCACTGAATAGTCCATACAGTGTTTGTCAATAAATTGGAACATAATAGGATTGGGGGGAAAAGATAAGCAATGGTCCACTTCATATCAGGAAAGCAGGAAGCACAAGGTTGTCTTCCAGTGTCAGCAAACAGAAAATAAATTTGAATCGACTGGGTTCATGTAAAATAGAGGGTCCCGAGGATTTTGTTCTGGGTCCGTTGCTTTTTTTAATAAACTAAGTATCACATGTTTCAAAGAGTTTACTTCGCAGATGTCAAATGTTACTGTGAAAGATCTGGAATGTAAAGTAAATGATGTAGCTAATAAGGTAGTCGGTATCATTAAGATATGGCTTTCAGAAAACAGATTAAGCCTTAACCACAAAAAAAAAACCACAATGCATGAAGTTCTAGACACGGAACATTTGTAAAAGTAAAACCTATGATGGATAACTTCCTTGGAAATATCACGCTAAAGATTTTTTAGAAACTGAATGATATAGTCTTCATTATGATAATAATCTCCATAGTTTCTAACACTGAGATGTGAAAACTTGTATATTCTCACTCTGTTATTCAGATGGTATCAGTCTGGAGAAATTCCGTGCGTTCACCAAGATTGACCTTGGTCCAGGAAAGGGTAGCCAGGTAGGTCTGCGTTGTCAGTACGCGAACTTCGTGTAGGCTGTTTCCAGCTTACTTGGATATCTGACTTTGCAATCCCGCTGCAGATAGTTTTTCATGAGATTTATTGATCAGTGTAGACCCATTCAAAATAGACTTCGTCATCGGGTGACCATGAATGGCAAAATGATTTTCACTTCGATAAAACTGCCTTAAGCACTGTACAGGAAGGTGTGCACTATAAAGGGTGACTCATTTTCAGTAGGATACCGGCAAAATGAAGAGAAATAGAATGATATACTACAAGTCTTCAGATCTGACTTCACTGTTTTCCTTGTAGAGCATTCCTATTCCGTACAGAAGTCCCACGTAGTAGGTGAGAACTTTTATCCGTAAGGTGCTATTTATCGTATACATTCTAACAATTTTTGTTGCGTTTTTCTAATATTTAGTTTCTTCTTGTTCATAAGTTTTCTAATCAGCAGTCCGTAAACATTCGTACATACCTGTTCCCTGATCAACTAGCGCTGTGTTGCGTGGTCGCACGAAATCTGATATAAAAACAAATAAGTTAAAATAGTCCACTATAAGCTTACACCCAGTATGACAGTTGTTCACATAGATTTTGTTTTCTTTAAAACATTCACTTTTCATCAATTAACTCTATCATAGCATTCATCCGATAATTTGTTACTATTGTCATTTTCTGAATTTGGAATGTCCCAAATATTACTGCATCTGCTCTGGAACTGTTTAGGTTTTCTGTGACTGCTGGTTGGATGCCAATTTCCTCCAGATATTTTGATGCCCATGTACCAGTTTATTATTGCTTTCAGTATCATGCAAATGATATAGAAGCTGTGTTTCTTCCACTCCTGTAATTCAGTTCTTCGTACTGTGCAAGAAACCATACACACCATTTGCGAATTGCATCCGTATTTTTCTTGTTTTAGAATATACTTGTTTTTCGATTTTTTTTATGTAGGTCACCTTTTATATAACTTGGACCCTGTAAATGTGTAAGATAATTTTGTCTATTCTTTTTAATGATGTTAGGAATCATCTCTGAGACACTCAGATGCGTGTAGATTAACTGGTTTTGTGACAGATTTATAGGGCGCAACAAAAAGATATGGTCATACTTTCAGGAAACATTCTTCACACACAGGGCGAGAAAATACATTGTATGGACATGGGCCCGAAACGCTTTAGTTCCATGTTAGAGTTCATTTTCTACTTCTCTTCATAATCATCTTAATAATGGAAAACACACAAAAACAGAACGTACCAGAACTACATGAAATGTTTTCCTATACGAAATGTTCAGAATACCGTCATAGGAAGCAATGGACGTCCAAGCCTACAACTCGCGACTGGTAGAGGCCTAGGTCAGCTGGAGGAGGCGGCGACTTACCATGCTTTCTTAGCGAATACGTTGCCCGTTTTGCTAGAACATGTGCCTTTACGAGTGTCACGAAACATCTACTTCATACACAATGGCGCGCCTCGTCATTTCAGTGTTAACGTTCTTAGACTTTCAAATAATCGATCCCGTAACGGAAGGATAGGTAGGCGTGTACCAATTGCTTCGCCTCCAAGCTCTCCGGATATAAATCCACTCAGCACATTAGGCATTCAATGCGAAGGCGGGCTGATTCATGTATCATTAGGAACGGGGGAATTTCGAACATTTCATTTATGAAGGTGTTTAATACTGTGCTGGTATGTTCCTTACTTCGGTTTTTCCCATGATTAATGTGTTGAACAGTTGTAGAAATTGAGCTCAAACTTAGAAACAAAGCGTGTCCGGACGCATGTCCACATAATATGTATTCTTACTCTCCATGAGAGGAATGTTTCCTGAAAATTTGTCCATATCTTTTTGTTACATCCCATACAATAACGAATTT